>NW_026860108.1:0-87241 GCF_026571515.1 Ruditapes philippinarum
TACAGCAATGAGGAAAATTTTAGACTTGATTTGTGTTTTTTTTTTTTTTTTTTTTTGCTTTAACAAAATCACACTGTTCTAAAATTTTCTAATAAAAATAGCTTTTCTGATGTACAACATGTCACGGAGCATTAAGGGATTTGAATAAACGTCTAACTGAAATGATAATGCCATGTTTGAATATCATATTCTTTTTATCATTATCTAATTTTATCTACATAATAAATAACGTGCCAATGAGCCAGTGTATAGTCGATCGTTCTAAAACTAACCGTTGAAAGAGGTTACGACGGAGGCAGTGTCCGCCTAAAATTGTCGCAAAATTTTTTAATGATGCTCTAGTCTTCGTTGACGGGACAGAAGGGAACCAGGACAACTTTGATCAATATCACTTGTCGAGTCATTAAATTACAAGTCACAAAGCCTAAACCACACCCATTATCAGAGTGGCGGTTCTTCCGCAACCGTAAACTTGTTACGCTACGGCAAGTAAGGGGAGATCACTGCAGAACAGTTCGTCCTCAAAATCATTCGAACATTATGCAATTCGTACCAATATTTAAATGGATATATTCTCGGCACATATTGTCTTGAATTCATTTTAAGTATACCAATCATTTCAATTTTACTTGTTATCCAATTTATTTTCTTCGACCAGACGTTTCAATCTTTGTCGCAACAGAAAAACATTTTAGAATTTCAGACATGGCATAACTTTGTGAATTTATGTATTAGGTTCTACTTTTTCACAAAAATATGCAACTTTATTATCAAACAACGAGAACATACCAAGAGCAAGGAGAAAAAATTGATTTGTGCTTCGGATATTCAACTGTAATAGAAAACGATTTACAATGCTGACTGACTTTTCACATCATTTGGCGGCGTCTTTGATGTGCAGCATCAACATTTAACTTGTTGTATGTTTAGGTAAAGCACACTTCAAATCATGGATAATTACACAGTCACTACATGTATCATAACAAATACCATAACCTTCACATAATGCACGTGCTCTTTAAAGTCGCACGATATCATTATACATGTACTCATAATGCTTTGAAAGGGGGTTGATGCAAAGAAACTGAACACTCTGTTTTTTAATAGAATGGACAAGTATCAGGAAGTTTTTAGATTGTCTTTATTTGTCTGTAAATAGTTACAAAAAAACAGTGTATTATTGGTAGAATAATGTTGTCAAATTGTTTTAATGGAGGCATATAAAATGGTCAGATTCTATTATTATAAGTGATGATCTTGCCAAATAAATGTCTTGTTGCTGAACATAAAATATGCAATGTTGCTGATAATGTTAATAAATATCACAACAAATGTCAAGGGCATTGACCACACCTTTCATAATTATCATATAATTTCAACTACACTTAATGTTCCGTACAACCGACTAAAACACTGTTAATTATTGAATCAATAGAGGATATTTGTTTGTTTCAGTGTAAGATCGAAAAATATTTCACCGAGTGAACACCAGATGCAATATTTTCCACGAGTGGCGTAGCCACGAGTGAAAATATAATAGCTGGGGTTCACGAGTGAAATATTATTTGATCTTACATGTAAAACAAACAAATTTTCTGTTTATTTCATGATTTTTTAACGATTTTTACACCATTTTACTGATTTTTGCCGCGTAACGTCATGCTCTTATCTTCATGACGTCATCAAATAATGACGTCACAATGTTGAAGCAAAATATAATTCCATGATTATTTTTAGATTTTAGATGTTTTTCAGCACAACGTTCGTAAATATTTACGAACTACAGTTATCACGTACATTTTTTATTATGATTGACTACATTTCCGCTGAAAAAACATTCATTAATGATAAATATTTTATTTTTACGCAAAATATAGTTCGGCTACTGTGAAATTATATTTGGTAATCATTACTGTGAAATTATCAGAATATAATTAACCGTTATAATTCAGTAATCTACTGCAAAACATGTAATAAAAGCTAATAATTTCTTTTGAACCAGTATAATGTGTGTTAGTGTATTTATGTTGATTTCATTAGATGTTATAAAAGGCTAATACTATGGCTAACTTCTGTTTGATTTATAAATGTCAAACCCAAAAGTTTCTGCCAGAAGCTGAGAATCATAACTTGAAACAGCACTGGTTGAATGTCAACTATATTACGTAAGTTACCGTTAATTCGGATTAACCTTTGATCACTAGATTCATTCTTCTAAAAACAGTATCAATACAAGAATTTCATTTAACTAGATGTCATCTTTTAATGCGTTTTATAAAAGAATGCACGGTTCGAGTCAAAACACGTAGTAAAATAATAACAAAGACAATGAGGCTTGCGGGATATATTACAAAGCCTATGGACGATTAAACATGCTATTATATTACAATGCGAGACAATGTGTTCATCCATTTTAACCTGCTAATTTTGGGACAAGTTTTTTGAAAATAAAATAAACGTTGAACTTTATTGAGCAGAGAAGTAATTTTTATGATCTCATCCATATTACTGACGTCACATTTGACGTCATAAGTCGTGTAAGTAATCCTTTCTTAGCCCGTGTATTTAATAATGAATAATGAACTGGACTGTCTGTTTAAGGGAATAATGTTATAATATTTTACCAATAACAAAAAGCAGAATGTAAAAACAAAAGAAGTTATTTATTTGAATGGTATGTCGACCTACAGCTTCAAATTAAACTGGAAATGTACGACAAGCAATATAGAGATGACAAGAATGTATGTGAAAAGTCAGTTTGAATGGACTGTATTTTAAGTACGTCAGAGACGTTGAAAGTCTTATTATAAAGTCTTGTGTCAGGAATTCAGTGCATTTATTGATTCACAGAAGCTAATATAGGCCAATAAAATGTAAATCTTCTATTGTTGAAATGCAGACGTCATGGTGAAATCTGATTGATAGTTTGTCCTTTACTGTGTATAGAGAAAATAAATTGATTGTCACAGAAATAACAAAATACTGCTCCCAGGGAATGTTTGTTCACAATTGTTTACATAATATGAGCCAAGTCATTACAAAACCAACGTAATGCGTTTGCGACCAGCATGGATCCAGACCAGTCTGCACATCCGCGCAGTCTGATCAGGATCCATGCTGTTCGCTTACAAACTCTATAACAAGTAGAGAAACCGATAGCGAACAGCATGGATCCTGATCAGACTGCGCGGATGCGCAGGCTGGTCTGGATCCATGCTGGTCGCAAACCCACTATGTTGGTTTTGTCGTGACACGGCTCATATGTTGAGGTCAATTATATTACTTCTGTTTTGTTTAAGATGTATTAAAAATGACCTGTACTTAGAAATAAATCTTAGTTATCAAGACTAGTATATATCTACGAAATCTCACAAGCTGTTGAATATGAAGCGTACATATAACATGTCTAGATCAAACATTTAAGTAATGCAAGACAAGGAATTTGCCAAACGTAAGATTGAAATTTTATTCATTATCTTGGGTGTGTACAAGTTCATGCAATGTCTCTGCCATACTCTGGTCAAAAGTCATACAATATAAACAATTTACAATACATATATACATAAATTACAATATCAGACATAAACATGTCCCTTTCAAATCAATATAGAGGCATGGATTATAATATATTAAGTTGTATCTTACTTATGTAAGGTATTCTATGAGATATCGCATCTGACATTTACTAGTAAAACAATTTTCTTTGAAGAGAGGTTTTACTTAAGCAAACAGGACCTTGTTTTATCAGGAAAAGCTTAAAAATCAGCTAAGGCATTAAATTATAAGATCTTCAAAATATACTTATTATGAAGAAAAATGAAATTGTAAATGGAATCTTTAGCCCTAAAGCATTCACGAGAATTTATTCCAAAAATAAATTGAATCAGAACTTAATATATCATTTTCCTTTACAATTACATATCATAATAATAATCCATATCATTACATACAATATACCTTTAATTAAGTCTATTCTTTTTTGTTTCTATATAATGTTCAATGAAAGTTTACTATACGATGAAGTATAAACATTTAAGTTGTATTGATCTTATATATTCAACACATTAAAGTTAAACATTGTTATAATGATATTGTATCGCTCTATTGGCTATCTATATCTAATACTCTTACTGACTGGTAAATAATTAATCTGGTTTACAGTTCTGCAGATGACAGAGACATGGCGCGTGGGATAATTCGATTTTAATACTGAATGACACTGTTATATTACACTGGGTGGAACTGAAGGTGAAGAAATGCCTGTTGTTTAACGTCTGAAATATCGTTGTAATAATTAAATTAATAAAATATTGATATCAAATGATATCAATTTTTTATTTAGATTCCATTATGCTGTGCCGTTCGTCATAGAAAGGAATAAATGCACAATGAACTTGACCAGAATCGTAAATTTTATTATATATCAAACAATGCAAAATTTTATAAGGTAAACTCAATAAACTTTATTGTTATTGATATAAAAATGAATGCTTTAAAATCGGTTAATTACGATTCTTTGCAAATACAAAGTATGAACATATATACAAATGTAAATTCCAGTCAACCTAAAAATGGCTGACCGTTCTTGTAAATATTTGCTGTACATTAGTTAATCTCCTGTATTATGTTCTTCGTCAAGATATTTTTATTATCATCATCTAAGAAAATAAATGTATTAAGTGTCAATGAAAGCCATTGTTAATGTTGACATTACAATATAAGTTCAGCCTTACATTTGTGTATTTGTGCAAGTTGTAAAACAAATATGAGCCGCGTCACGACAAAACCAACTTAATGGGTTTGCGACCAGCATGGATCCAGACCAGCCTGCGCATCCGCGCAGTCTGGTCAGGATCCATGCTGTTCGTTTAAAACCCCTATAGAAAGTAGAGAAACTGATAGCGAACAGCATGGATCCTGATCAGACTGCGCGGATGCGCAGGCTGGTCTGGATCCATGCTGGTCGCAAACCCATTGTGTTGGTTTTGTCGTGACGCGGCTCAATTATGTTTTAGATCGTTTGTTAGTTCCAATGAAGCAACTGTTTGTGTTGACGACAGTTGATATCAAAATTTGTTGACTATATCAACTTGCACAAGTTGTGTAATTTAAGTATCGCGGTACTGAATATGGAAGAAAATGAGTAAGCAGCCTGATAGTTGGAACAGCCGCTTTGAGGTTTGAACAGAAAAAAGACTTAAACGATAAAAAAAAATTTCAGGTGTGTTTAAAGGTTAACATGTATTTCTATTATCCCATCATATAATTTTTAATTTCATATAAGTTACATTTCATCCAGGAAATTCTGTCGTCAAAAACTTAGAGAGATATCACGCGATCTGCAGACGTGGAAAAACACAAACCTTTTTATTTGAAAGTAATTTTTACATGTAGGGGGTGTGGTGGTTATACAATATCTATCCAGTTCAATATTTTCAATTTATAGAAAACCAATTACGTTCTAGGTGTATCGAATATATATTAACAAAAACAATTTTAAATTATTCATTATATCCTTGCAGAAGAATGATCTGTCACTGTTTCTCACGGAACGCGGAAAGAGATTAATTCCATAGGTTGGAATTTTGCAGCATCATCCGAATAAGTAATATTTCTGTTATAGGAATATATAAATGTTAGTTGTATCATGTATAGTATTAAATAAGATTTGACCGGTGCTAGGAGGCGTGAACGGTAACTTGCACTTTCCAGTACCGTCCATGACAAGGCTCAACCAAACAAAGACTGCAACAGTTTTACAATTTTGCCGTGTTGGGCTTTGTAGGAGCACATTTGTCTCGGAACATTTTTCTTACGTAAAACCGATGCGGTCGCATTTGTCCCACATGAGACAAATGGGACCACAAATCGTCGCCCTAATTCCATAATGATGTAAGTCGTATTTTTACCATTTTGAGAAAATCGACTTCAAAGTTTTAACAGGCTATATCTTCACACTTACTCAACCAATTTTAATATAAAATATATCATAGTGTGCAGAATTATTTTAACTTTTACACTTTTAATTACGAAGAAGTTCCTGTAGATAGTTTTTTTTTAAAATCAAAATAAAAAAAATGAAAAATCACTAAAAATATATTTTATTGACAAAAATACAAGAACCAGAATGCTGTAATAAGTTACAGCAATATGACCCTAAAATATCAGTACATTTAGGAGTTACAACAGTGTGAAATAATGACTATTTTACTATTTTATACTGAAATTATATTAAATTTAGACGTAACTAGAAATTGAATGCTGTGTGGATCCACATTTATTTAGGCACCACAGAGCATGGAAAGTGATCAGGATCAAAACAGTAAATTTAGTCTTAAAAGTCAATAATAGAAATCCAGACAATGCGGTGAAGTGTGAATAGCCACGAACAGGCATTTTAAGGTTGAAATTGAACTCGGGCTTCATTATCTTATGACCATTTACATGAAATAGTGAGCCTTGCAAATGAACAATAAAAATAAAATATTACTGATTTTGTAAATGTATCACATTGAGTTAAACAAAACGAAAACAAAATTTAGAAACATCGTCATTGTATTGATATTTACCACATTAAATAGCAAAACTTTTATCATATGATATGCTATTTTAATAATTTTCACATTAAGACTGTACACTATAAAATATTTGGGATTCAGATTTACTTTTGATTTCGTTTATTATATCATTAATTCATTCCAAATTCAATTTTGAATACATGTAGCTTGCAGACAAACAGCATGTTGAACACAATTTGACTTACAAAACACACAAAAATGTTTGAAAGATGTAACTGCTTAAACTTTGAAAAACAACATCAATAATGAGTTCCTTTCTCTGTAACATAAAAAAAGAATAAACCTATGTATTTTACTTTTCTAAGAACAGCATTACTTAATGTTATGTTTTAAAAAAAAATTGAAAAATATGAAACACAACTCAAAGCTCACAAATTTTCAAAGATGCTACAGATCTGGATATGGTGTTTCAATGAACTACTGTACTTCAATTACTACATGTATTTATATATAAAGTGGCATACAACTTCTTTAAATACAATAACAATTAAGTATAAGTTTGCTTTTAATGTTTTTTACTGAACTGTTTACATCAATAACTCATTCGTATAAAAGCAATGCTCAATATCTAAGAGTTTCAGTCAAATATTAATTATATTTTACTTCAACAAACGTTTGATGAAACAAATATGACAATTTAAAGATTCCTTAATGTTTTTATATGGTCTTAAGACTTTGTAACATTTCTTCACAAAATCATTTTTTCTACGTTTCAATCGAATAAAATCTTTAACCATGCATATTTTTTTCTTTTTTTTAAAAAATAGTTTTGGTAATGGATAATTTTCAGTTCAAATTTAAGGTTCAACTCACTTGATGATTACAGGTAGTATTACCTTACGAGTTGGAAGTAGATGTACACGAATTATTTTAAACTTAGAAACTTAGATTAATTTTGCTTTGCATGTTCCAATTACATAATAAATTTTACAATAAGATTGAAAATGATTATGTTGACAAAAATGTATAGACTGACACCCTGTTGATTTATGCAAAATAGCTGAGTAGGTCAACAGGGTGGCATTCTGTTTAATAAGTATTTGTTGTGCAAATCTCTTATTCAACGCTAAATGGTGCATCTAAGACAACTCTCAGCTTTTAAACTTTTGTTATAGGGATATTGTCAACTTTAACCCACCATATAGTCTTTGACGTTTGGACGTACTGTTTTAAGAATACAAACGAGTGATGTAGGACTGAACACTTCTGCCATTTTAAAAGTGATTTCTCTTTCTTTCTATATGACAGTGGGTACTGTTAACCACTCTGGATTGCATAATGCCTTGTACAGCAAAACTTTTGATATTTTTGTGATCGTTATATGAAAGTGCAGAATTTTGAAATTATGAAAATTATGAAATTATGAATTATGAAAAAAACATGAAGTAAACACCACATAATTTAACATCAGTTATGAGTGGTAAAGTTATATGTGTAAATTTTGTTCGAATCATTTAGCACCAGTAGGGTAATTTGTCTTATATAGTTAAAGACAAAATGTAACAATGGCAGTAGTATGTTTCCCATTTGATGAGTTTTGTTTGTAAGTTAAAAATATAAACAATCTTATGCAAAACCTGATTGTACGTATTTAATCTGAATATGTACAAGGTAACATAGATCAATCAATCATATAATCAATCACATATCAAGTTATGAACAGCTGATACTTGTGAATATTGAAAGTTTGTATCAATTTATCCGATTTCCATGCTATCCGAATTTCATAACACAGCATGGTGCTTTGAATTTAGCTTAAGGGTTAAGAGTAGTTATTATTTCTTTTTAAGATTTGAAACAGTTCAATAAAATATTATTCTATAGATAATTAGATAACATCTAAAGCAAAACACTTACATGTTATCAAGAAATATAAAACGTAAAATGTCATTCCTGATACCTAAAAAAATCTGCCATTTTGTCAAAACAGCATCACGTGACTAGAATCTTATCAAACTATTGGTTCAGAAGTTACGATATTATGGACTGTATTTTTATCACAATTTTTGGACTTACAGCACTCTGGCCCATTCAATATATTGTTACAGGCAAGAACCAGAGTGATGTTGTTCTTACCATTAGATAGAGCAAAAAATTACGAACATTTTGATACCAAACACTCATTTTTTTTCAAAATTGGAGTTACGACACTCTGGAATTAGGGCGACGAAATGTCTACCCCAAAACACTCATTTGTGTGACAAATGTGCTCCGATCGAGTTTTTAGGGACAAGAAAGCACATTTGTCTCATGTCATTTTTATTAATTATTTGTCACATATTTTCCGACGTCAGAATTGTTTTAAGGTTCTTCGTTTTATCTCATTTCAAGAGTAATCTTCCCAATTTGGTTTTTGCTTTAAGCTTTTATGAAATCTAAAAAAACCCAAAAAATACAAATGGAAAAATTTTCAATTCCAATACCTCAAACAAAAAGACAACTTAAAATTTTAAACCCTCTGCTATTTTTAAACGAGAGACCACGAAAAAACGTGAAAAAAATGAAATTTAGGGGGGCGATATTTACCTGAAATCTGTGGTACGGGATTTTTTCGGGATTGCGAGATCACCCTGTTAAATATCGGGCCCCGCTTCGTGTATCGCCGGAATGTCGCGTCTCGTCCGATTCTGCGAGTCCCGATATCATAATTATGGCAGTACCCGGATTCTGCGAGTCCCGATGTCATAATTATGGCACTACACGGATTCTGCGAATCCCGATATCATAATTATGGCACTACCCGGATTCTGCGAGTCCCGATATCATAATTATGGCTCTACCCGGATTCTGTGAGTCCCGATATCATAATAATATGGCACTACCCGGATTCTGCGAGTCCCGATATCATAATTATGGCACTACCCGGATTCCGCGAGTCCCGATATCATAATTATGGCACTACCCGGATTCTGCGAGACACGATATCATAATTATGGCACTACCCGGATTCTGCGAGTCCCGATATCATAATTATGGCACTACCCGGATTCTGCGAGTCCCGATATCATAATAATGGCACTACCCGGATTCTGCGAGTCCCGATTTCATAATTATGGCACTACCCGGATTCTGCGAGTCCCGATATCATAATTATGGCACTACACGGATTCTGCGAGTCCCGATATCATAATTATGGCATTACCCGGATTCTGCGAGTCCCGATATCATAATTATGGCACTACCCGGATTCTGCGAGTCCCGATATCATAATTATGGCACTACCCGGATTCTGCGAGTCCCGATATCATAATTATGGCACTACCCGGATTCTGCGGGTCCCGATATCATAATTATGGCACTACCCGGATTCTGCGAGTCCCGATATCATAATTATTGCACTACCCGGATTCATTTAGGAACTCATGAACGTTGTTAGTGTTTTTTCAATGGCGGATCAGAAAGCAGCATTTCTCGGAAAATGGCGATATTTTTTAATATTTTGGATTTACATTGTTTCTTTGATCTAATAATTAAAACACAGAAGGACTGGGCAACTTTAACCCAGTGGTAAATATTTCAACATTGACCAGGAATTATGAAATTGGCCTGGAAGTTCTTATATTGAAATGTGTTGACATGAATGTAAATTAAACTAAATCATAATTGCATGAATCATATAGAGGATATTGAATGAGTGCAGGCTCAATTCTGAATTATTTTAATAGTTCGAGCTGGATTGAATTTACTCAAATCGTTGAGTAAAATATTATTATGCTCCCCTGATATAAATTTAGTTATATACTTTACATTCATTCACAAAAACATCGCACGCAATCAGACGACAAGACATGCATTAACGGATATATACTGTCATGGCATTGCATGTTGTTAATACAAGTATGCGTGACTTATGACAAAATGTAAAAACAGTTTAATATCAAAACATGACGTCAAATGACGTAATGGACTAGCACGTGAAATACATCGAACATGCAAGAATAACGCGGATGCACATGTATTCTTTTCGAGCATTAACATCTGGATAAGCTCTAGGGCTTGTTAAATGCCTTCTCGTGCATCAGCAGATTTAAATACACGAAAAATGATGCATGAGTTCTCTAGAAACATTCCAGTTAAATAAGTTAAGAACCTTCATGAATTTAATATTCTATTTATCGCATACAAAGAGAATTTTTTTTTAGAAAAAACGATTTTTTATAGTGTTACGCTAACATTTAGCGCGCTTTTACGCTATGTTTGTATAACGCAAGTGGAGTCACATCAAAATTTATGCACGATCTTGCCATCATGGCCATATTTACAGAGCCACAAACGCGGCACAGGTATGTGATAAATAAAAAATTAATGTAAACTATATTTACTCAACCACTATTTATTCTATTTCAAAACAAGTTGAAATAAATGTTGGGCTAAGAATTTAATTTTTACGCCTTTTTCAGTAAAAAAATAAATAAAACAAAACGTTTTTAAAAATTATTTAACTTCATTACCGTATCTCAAAGTTCATTTAACTTTTAAATACAAAGTAATGTTACACCTTGTCATGTTTATAAAAGTATAATAAATAATGCAAATTTGTATTCATCATCATTATTTTGCTGATATGCAATTTTAGAGTTGAAATAATATGATGCTCATTTTTTGGCTGTCACGTTGAACTTAATTAGTAATATATTTCAATAGATTGAGTATTATAATGGTGGTTGACCAATAAATGATAATAGATAATATTTCTGATATAATATAAAAAAAACAACATATCTTATAAAAAGACTGACCAATTCTTTTTTAAGAATTAGCGTTACCAATATCGGAACGATATTTGAGCCGCGTAATGACAAAATCAACATAATGGGTTTGCGACCAGCATGGATCCAGACCAGCCTGATCATCCGCGCAGTCTGATCAGGATCCATGCTGTTCGCTATCAGTTTCTTTACTTATAATAGAGTTGGTAAGCGAACAGCATGGATCCTGATCAGACTGCGCGGATGCGCAGGCTGGTCTGGATCCATGCTGGTGGCAAACCCATTATGTTGGTTTTGTCATGACGCGGCTCAATTAAAGAACTTTCCGTTGATCACATGAATCATTGATCATTTTTTCATAGTAAAACATAAAATTGAATTATAGCCAGATGTCAAGTTATTCTGATTTTTACCTGTTCACTATACATTTACACTTTGACGGTCATAAAGTCTGTTCATTCATAATGTCACTTTAATAACACAAGTTCATTCTTGTAGTGTTCAGTTCAGTGAAAAAGTTTTAAAATATGTACTATAAAAATTTGATTATTGCAATAATGCCTTAATGTTTTATCAATTAACATCGTGTTTTCAAATAAACCGGTAAATAATTAATCTTGTATTTTATATCTGGCGTTGTGGAAAGACATATCGTGTGTGACAATTCCATTAAATAATATAGGAGGCCGGTTAGTCAGACTGTAGGGATGTGATAACACTGGTTTGTAAACAGAAGCTTGTTTCTGGTATTTTGTTTGTAAAATAAAATGACTAAACGGTGACTAAGATAGCCATGGTTTGAATCGAGGGAATAGAGTTTACATTTACTGTTGTTGTTTTTCGTTTGCTATTATTTTATCCATTTTTTAGTTTTTATGGGATGGGGTTGTAAGAACAAAATCCTCGAGAGCGTCACAGGTGTAAAAATTTACCTATATCATCCCTATATCCCCAACATACTAATACTCTAAATTTAAGTAGTATGCCAGTAACATTGTAAATCGACTACTCAACGTGATGCACAATTTAACGCTTATTATTATTTTAATAATTTTCTATGACGAACACATGTTTGACCAATAGGGTCAATTAAACAATATATTTTGAAAAATATAATATACTGTGCACGTTTGGTTTTTATAACCTTAACATTAATCATTGAATTAATTATTTATAATAATGGAATATAGTTTTCTACAGATTAATTCTCTCCATATGTTGCATTTGTGAACTGGTTACATCTAATTGTCTTTGACTTATATTATTCTTTACTAAATAGGTAATTTGTTATCATATATTATGTTTTCTTTTTATCTACATTTTTGAAAGTTAATTTGATCTGTCACCCCCTGGCCGCAGATCCACGAAACCTCGGAGACGGTCCAGTGCCCTAGACTTAAGAGGAAAGTCTGGCGTCCGGTCGACAAGAGCAGTGAAAACAAAAACAAATAGTAGAAAATGTAATACTCGATTTAAATGATTATGTTCATTAGAGATACGAGAAAGAACTACACCACTTTAGTACCCACCCCTCCCCTACACCGACTTCGGCACTTTTTACGTTTCAACATATAAATAACTGGAATCAATAGAGAAGGAAAATATAACGACACTATAAAATATATTTTACAATTGACCCCAAAACAGTTGGATTTCTTTTTCAAACAAATAGTTAAAACATCCTCTCATTTGTACCATAATCATGAAACGGAAATATGAAACTAACACCAGAAGAATATTTATCATAAACCACAGAAAATAACGCAATCAAGTATATTTCAAAGTAGTTTCTTTTACTGAAAACGAGCAAATGTCATCGACCGTAAAAGACAAATAAACATCAATTTGTGAAAATCTTCTGTATCCTATATCAGCGTGAATGGTGTTAACTGTTAAACCTTCCCATGGTGCATCAATTTAAAAAGAAAGAAAAAAAACAAACAATTATGCTAGTAAGAGATACCGTCTTTTACTGTTAAGCTTAATTATTTTATCATAACGTATATTGAAATTATTTTAATTAATTGAAGCCAGTTAAATCCAGATCTATTAATGATTTGTGAAACTTTCAGAAAAATAATTGTTTAAGTAATAGAAAGAGCACCGAAACACGAGGCTATCTGATTTGTACGAGGGGGCGTAGCCCCCGAGTATTAATCAGATTGCCGAGTGTTTTGGTGTTCTTTCTCTTTTGTATCATAGTCAAACATAAAATCACGTTCCCTGCTATCACAATATGAAACCCCGGCAAAAATGAACCAATGAACGAACATCTAAATATGACATTTCTGTCGCTTTCCCTTCTCTGCCGTCACAATATGTAAACCCCAGCAAAAATGAACCAATCAATGGGCATGCTCTGGAGTGCGGGTAACTAATACCCGCACTCCAGTTAACGCACTGTGCATTGATATATGTATACGATTTAACCCTGACACATTTTCAACAGAAAGGTCTCCAAACTATGATACAATATCAAAATTAATTTTCTGCTGACTTTTTTACTCAGTGGTTTTGCAACATTTACATCAGAATGATTTCGCAAACTTCATGGAATGAACGAAGTATCCCCTAGATATACAGATAGTTAACCTATTAAGACAATTAACGTGTGGCACTTGGAAAGCAAAAGAATGTCTTCCTCCAATTATTGAGAAATTCCTCACCAAGTCTCATTTATTTCTTAAAAATCTATTAAGTCTAAAAGTGCTCGTTTATTTTACAAAAGCTCTCTAGTTTTTTTTTCAGTTATTACTCATTGACTATATAACAGATCCATCGTTTGCTTTCATTTGTAAATTGGCAATTAGTACTGGTATGGAAGACAAAATTACACTATGTTTACAACTGGCTACCTTTATCACAAATTATTTCATATTCAGCGATATGTTTTTCAAATGATAGGTATCAAATATTTTCAAAATCAATCATTACAACATTACAAACACATGTTTTCTATTTCCATAAAATGAAAAAAAAAAACATTCATGCCTTTAAGTGTGCCTTTAATCATTGAGCCTCAGTTACGGCTATTTGAACATGTAATAATTGTGATAGAAATCAGGAAAATATGAGGCTTCAATGTTAAATCAACCATTGAGATCAGATACTGTGTTGTTTGTAATATCTGATAGTTACAATTATTGTCGTTACATTTCTCTTTATTACATACCCCTCTCATTCTAAATGATGAATAATTTATCAAGGTAACAATATCTTCTATTATCCAGCACTTGTTGAGTGACAAGTTATTTAGCTAACATTGGTTTTGTGCACAGGAAAAAGAGAAACAAAACATGAGATCGTGTGTAGGTTTATGAAATGCATGTTTTGATGATCATGGTTATTTGAAAGCTTGTGTTTAGGTTTATTAGGCTTGTTTTAAGGTTCATAGTTATTTGAATGCATGCTTTTGAGGGTCATGATTATAAGAATGCTTGTTTTTGAGGATCAATGTTATAAGAAGGCTTGTTTTAGAGGATCGTTGTTATTAGAAAGCTTGTTTTGAAGAGAAAGATTATCAGGGGACTTGTTTTATTTCTGTATCACTTGCTGTATTACGGTTCTGGAGTGTTGACCTTATTGTCTTTATGAAGTCATTAATGCAGGACAAAGAATGACAGTAATTTGAGCAATCTGATTGTGTGTTCCTTAAACAAATTATGTTTCTCTCTGGAATAAGCTTCACTCTTAGAAAAAAGAAAACACTTTAGATATGTCATTACAATTTTGTTCATATTTACATATTGAACTTTATTTGTGTACGTATTTCGAATAAATATGATCATAATTATGTTCATAAAGATTACCATGACACCAACCGTTGAACTTACAGATGTATACTTAAAATCTGCTACTATGTTAAAAATTATGCAAACATGTATGTCCTTTTATTGTCATGTATGTCTAACAGTTGATATTTAACCGCTATATTTGGTATTTATTTCACTTACAGTGAACAAGAAAACGTAACTTAAGATTACATTTGCAGGAAATTATGACAATAATAAATAATAAAATAATAATTTAATAATTAATAAATATAATAATAATAATAATAATGATAATGATGATGATGATGATGATGATCATGATGATCATGATGATGATGATAATAATAATAATAATAACAATAATAACAATATCAATAATAATAATAATAATAATAATAATAATAATAATAATAATAATAATAATAATAATAATAATGATGATGCTGATGATGATGATGATACTAATAATAATAATAATAATAATAGTAATAATAATAATAAAAATAAAAAAAAATAATAATAATAATTTAATTATGATGATAAAAAGCTTTGTTATTATAATCTTCTTTCGACATTCCTACAATACAGCAGTGATAACCAAAACATATCAAAGTATGGAAGAATCATACCAGAACATACTTATATACGAGAGCTGAATATTTAAAACTGGTAAACAACTAACCTGAATTAACTTTAAAACAATTGGTTCTGTAATCCAGAAATTTCTCCATTATAAACGTTTGTACCTTTATTCCATATGATATCCTGTTAAGAGCGTTTAGTAAAAAACAAGAACAAACTATCACAATGACAATATCTCATGGCATTTGTATAGATATATTTCAGTATTGTAAATGACCTCATGTGTAACAGATATTGTCATATGGTATGGTATTCCTTTTTCTGTAGTTGTTGTCTCTATATGCTAGCCATAAATAATTAATTCAGTTTGCATACGCTCCCGTTGAAAGCTTTAACTGACGTGACAATATAATTGGATTATTTGGGAGAAACCAAACGCGTTGAAAGCTGGATAAAAATGAATAAGAAATTTGTCACAAGACGTTGATAAAATAGCATAAAATAAGAACTGTTACACATTTCACACTTTCAAACAGACAGGGCAATCAAATACATTAAAATACACGAAATATGCACAGCATAAACACGAATGCTTTCACGTTACATGACGTCATATATGAAGTCAATTATTTTATGACGTCAGAAGAATTACTTCTACGTGCAATGTGGTTCAACACAGTATTATTAATTCTATATTTTACTAGTATGTTGGAATGCAAATATAATTTTATCATTTTGATCACCGGATATAACAAATCAAACTATTGATATATTCAGTGTTGCTGCCATTACATTAAAGGGATCTTTCCCTATCAGACTCTCCATTGTTACCGCAGTTTTCACCATTCTAATGTAAGCAGATATTATATCCTCTGCAAAATCATCATATGAAGAAAACTTCGGCCCTGTTTGATTATTAGATTAATTTAAAACATGGGTTACGTATATTATATACAACACCCTTTGATGTACATCTGTTATTTTTGTTAATTATTTATAAGCTTACGTGACTCAATCAACTGAAGATCAAAAATAATGCATTTATTTTGTACATTTAAAGGTATAACAAATAAAATACGTTCTTTGTATACACACATCAGTCAGAAAAGATTTTAAAATGGTTAGTCAACCTTTAACCTTTAATATGTACTCTATTTTTATAATAACTTTTATTTTCATTTCTTTCACCATTGATTTTAAGTCCAATACAATAAGTATGACTAAAATATTATCACAATATTTTACCTTAAAGTCAATATTTTACCTAAAAGTCAGTATTTTACCTTAAAGTCAATATTTTTAATTCTTTATTTTTATTTAAAACCTTCAATTAAGAAACAATTTTAAAGTTTATCTTAAAATAACCAGTTGGAGATGAGTAATAAATATTACTGGGAAAAATATCACCTAGCACTCCATTATTCCTCCATAACCTCGGAAAAATCAAATTGTATTAAAAACAGAATAGAACAGAAATTTCATTGTTTCCTTTAATCATAACAACCTCATCACCATTCTATAACATAACATATAGTTTAGTAGCATTATACAAATACAAGATATAACACATAAAGGACACATGGCATCAACATATATATTACTGACAAATAATGGGTAATGTAATGTGAGAATGTTTAATGAGACATGAAATTGCTTAAAAAGCATTTGAATACATATATATTATGCTCAATTATTTTATTTATCTTTACATAACGTTATCTATAGTGCCTATCAATAGAAAACTCGCATGGAGAATGTGACAAATGAAGGGGAATAACTTATGTAACTTTACATAACAAATATTGTAGCAGTTACTTTCCTTTAATAATTAATATCAATAATTGAATTCATTTCTGCATTCGTTAGAGGGCTTAGTTTACTGATGGTGTTCATGATCAGTCTTTTAATTGTTACAGTTATGCTCTCCCAATAACTGAAAGAAGTCAGTGGGTTGCTAATTTGAATGGAAACGTTGGGTAAATTAAATAGCACTGTCCCAAGAATCGGGCCAAAATTGATTGGAAAGTTTTAAGTAAATACTCCCTGTCCAAAAAAAAAAAAAAAGCTTTATTTGAATCGCCCAAAACGCCCCCTTGTGGGGAGGGTTTAAAAAATGTTTTGAAATCAAATTTATTGTTTCACAACATCGCCCAAAATTTTAAATTTAAAAGTAAAAAAGGGGTTTTTATTAGAAATTTTTGATGGTCCTACAAATCAAATTCAATATGTTAATTAATTTATTGTGTCCTCTAATCATTGAAGCGTTTTTGTCTATTGAACAATAATGTTTTGCGTGAAATATGTTAACTGTATAAAAATGTTTAACTCGATAGAAAAACAAATTGGTTTGTTAAACCACTATGTATACTGTAGAGTCCTAAAAATAATGATTGTTAATATATTGATTTTATTTTTTAGTATAAAACACAGCGTAGAACATGTGTTTCCTTCTTTTTGAAATTAAATAATTCAAACATCTTAACCAATTATCCAGAACCTTATTTGCCTTAAACTCCCTCGGTAGCGGTAAGATTAAAACAAATGATATTACTTGCTTCAATGTCTCAGATGAGAGGTTAGTATTCATTGCTTTACTGTTTCCCGTGAACGGTTAATATACTTACTTTCATATCTCACTGGAGCTGTTAGTATTTCCTGCTTTAATGTCACACGGTAGCGGTCAGCAGTATTCATTGCTTTAATGTCTCTCGGGAGCAATTTATGTCTCACGTGAGCGGTTAGTTTTGATTACTGTGATGTCTTATTGGAGCTGTTAGTAATTTTGCTTTGATGTCTCAAGTGAGCGATAAGTATTCATTGCTTGAATGTCTCACGTGAGAGGTTAATATTACTTGCTTTAATGTCTGACGGGAGTGGACAGTATTCATTGCTTTAATTTCTCACGGGAGCAGTTAGTATTCTTGTTTTAATGTCTCACGGGAGCAGTTAGTATTCATTGACTTAAAGTCTCACTTGAGAGGTTAGTATTCCTTGCTTTAATGTTTCACGGGAGCGATAAATAGTCAACACGGGACACAACTTGTCTTTTAAAAACGGTATCCGTAGCTGTTTGTAGCAAAATGAGTTTGTAGTGTACACAAGATATAAAACGGGCCCGATGTAAATGTCCTTATATTTTAAAACATGTTTTTATATTTTCATATACTAAGAGAGTTAAAAAAATATGTTACGTGACGAGTTTGATATTCTACTATTACAGTTTTTATTAAGCTGGTGATGAGCATAGTGATTTGATAAATCTCATGATCTATCCGAATGCAAGCAGCAACAACACCATGTCTATGACCCCAGTGTCAGAGTCATACAACTTGACACACCAGTGGCAGAGTCATACAACTTGACACACCAGTGGCAGTGACATGAAACTTGACACACCAGTGGCAGAGACATACAACTTGACACACCAGTGGCAGAGTCATACAACTTGACACACCAGTGGCAGAGGCATACAACTTGACACATCAGTGGCAGAGGCAGACAACTTGACACACCAGTGGCAGAGTCATACACATTGACACACCAGCGGTAGGGTCATACAACTTGACACACCAGTGGCAGAGTCATACAACTTGACACACCAGTGGCAGTGTCATACAACTTGACACACCAGTGGCAGAGTCATACAACTTGACACACCAGTGGCAGTGACATAAAACTCGACACACCAGTGGCAGAGTCATACAACTTGACACATCAGTGGCAGAGTCATACAACTTGCCACACCAGTGGCAGAGGCATACAACTTGACACATCATGGCAAAGGCATACAACTTGACACACCAGTGGCAGAGTCATACACATTGACACACCAGCGGCAGTGTCATACAACTTGACACACCAGTGGCAGTGTCATACAACTTGACACGCCAGTGGCAGAGTCATACACTTGACATATCAGTGGCAGAGGCATACAACTTGACACCAGTGGCAGAGTCATACACATTGACACACCAGCGGCAGGGTCATACAACTTGACACACCAGTGGCAGAGTCATACACATTGACACACCAGTGGCAAGAGTCATACAACTTGACACACCAGTGGCAGAGTCATACAACTTGCCACACCGGTGGCAGAGTCATACAACTTGCCACACAAGTGGCAGAGTCATACAACTTGACACACCAGTGGCAGAGTCATACAACTTGCCACACCAGTGGCAGTGTCATAACAACTTGACACACACGTGGCAGAGTCATACAACTTGACAAACCAGTGACAGGGTCATACAACTTTGACACACCAGTGGCAGTGACATACAACTTGACACACCAGTGGCAGAGTCATACACTTGACTCACCAGTGGCAGAGTCATACAATTTGCCACACCAGTGGCAGAGTCATACAACTTGCCACACCAGTGGCAGTGTCATACAACTTGACACACCAGTGGCAGAGTCATACAACTTGCCACACCAGTGGCAGTGTCTTACAACTTGACACACCAGTGGCAGATTCATACAACTTGCCACACCAGTGGCAGAGTCATACAACTTGCCACACCAGTGACAGAGTCATACAACTTGACACACCAGTGGCAGAGTCATACAACTTGACACACCAGTGAAAGAGTCAAACAACTTGACACACCAGTGGCAGAGTCATACACATTGACACACCAGTGGCAGAGTCATACAACTTGCCACACCAGTGGCAGAGTCATATAACTTGACACACCAGTGGCAGAGTCATACAACTTGACACACCAGTGGCAGAGTCATACACATTGACACACCAGTGGCAGAGTCATACAACTTGACACACCAGTGGCAGAGTCATACAACTTGCCACACCAGTGGCAGTGTCTTACAACTTGACACACCAGTGGCAGTGTCTTACAACTTGACACACCAGGGGCAGAGTCATATAACTTGACACACACCAGTGGCAGAGTCATACAACTTGACACACCAGTGGCAGAGTCATACACATTGACACACCAGTGGCAGAGTTTTACAACTTGACACACCAGTGGCAGAGTCATACAACTTGACACACCAGTTGCAGAGGCATACAACTTGACACATCAGTGGCAGAGTCTTACAACTTGACACACCAGTGGCAGAGTCATACACATTGACACACCAGCGGCAGTGTCATACAACTTGATACACCAGTGGCAGGGTCATACAACTTGACACACCAGCGGCAGGGTCATACAACTTGACACACCAGTGGCAGTGTCATACACATTGACACACCAGTGGCAGTGTCATACACATTGACACACCAGTGCATTCTGGCTTAACTATTTACTATTTGATGTTTAAATTTGTCATTTTGATATTAACAAATCTCACTTTTGATTCATGTTCAAGTTTTGTCATATTCATTGCACCTAACCAGTGAGGTAAGAGTAATTTAGTTAAAACATTTGTTATTTCAGAACATACACAATACGGGGGTCGTCCTGGAAGTTCGTGGAGTTATGTTTTAATTCGTCTTCATAATTACATACACGCATATATTTTGAACACTATTATCTAATAGCCTTAGAATAATCGATTTATTAAACAAAAATGGAGAAAACTTATACACGATATACATAAATTTAAACGTTAAACACTGTGGAAATTGTATAAAATCTTAAAGTCATTGCTAAACGGAAAAACCCTATACTTAAAAAAGCAAAATTATTATTTCGTTCTGGAACGTTTTATTCTGTTTACGCACATTATCCATGTGTGATAAATAACAGAGACGTTCTATAAAACAGCTTTTTCGGGAATCAGCCATATAATATGAGAACCAATAAAAATTTTACTGGTGATGCATTTTATTAAAACATTTCATACGATATAGATTTATACCCTTTAAAATAAGTGTACAATTAGAGTTGTTTAAAGCATGCTCATATAAATCATTCTAAGAGGAAGTGTCTTCTTACCTTCTAAAACTGTTATATTTCCTAACCTTTATATGATGATATAATATTCTACACATTCACCAACACATTTATTCACTTATTTAAAGAAAACTTGAATTTAAATGTTAAATGTTCATACATCTATAAGCCTATCATATTAACAATTAGTGTCAACACATACCGTTCTATTGTGACAAGCTGTATTTGTATAATGTAAATTCTTTAATTTAAACTACCTATAGAAAGTTAAAGGGGTTCTAAATTTAGATCAGAATTAACAATAGTTATTGACTACCTATTTTAAGCCGGTTTGCGATGAATTAAATGAAAGAGCCCTGTAAGGTTAAAGTAAAAATAAAAATACATATTGTATAATTAAATGTATGTATTGTACTATTATGTTATAGTCTTTTAAACAATATAAAAGATGCTAGCACAAAAATATATTTTAAAGTTTGTCTTTCCAATATCGTCTAATTGCGAACAGATGAAAAGTTAAAAGGGAGGTAACTTAAACATAACTTGCAGAAGATTACATTAGGGGTTATCTTCTAGATACTTATTGAAATGTAATAGAGAAACAGGTACATCATTTGGATTTTTTTTTATAAACTCAATAATTAATCTGAATGGCACATAGCGAGTAATACTAGTAATTTTAAAATAGATCAATTGTTAAAAATTCAATTATAGAAAGATATTTTTTCCAAGAAGTAGCTAATATATACGAATATGATACATATTGTATTAAGTTTTGTATACATTGTATAAAATATTATTCAATATTTTGATGACATTCAAGTTTCCTCTTTTGAAGAGAAGATCAAATATGGTATCAAATACTTTACTAAGGTAATATTTTGGGGGGCAGACGAGTAAAGAGATGATGGAATTCATCTTCAAGAGGATTCGACTTACATTGTTGATGTATTTTTTCCGCTATCGCTTAGACCTGCATTGTATCTATCATATACAAATTCTAAATTATATGTATGTGATGATAATCTATCTTAATAACTACACTCTTTATTTATCAAAATTGACACTATTCATTTTTTTTAAAATTAAAGTCGTATTTATACATACGGCAACTTTGTAGTCCTCTTGTACTACTTTTATCTTTTTCAAAATACCAAATTTATATTTATATACAAATGTAACTACTATTTTCGCGTACTATTATAATCTGAAACAGTTACCGCGTTCCTAAGGAATTCACATATTGCGAAAAAGTCTTTATTAATTTTGTTTTAGTAATCTCGTCGAAAAATACTTTTATTTCATATCCAGTTATTATCTTTTTATGAAGAATTATCATTAAACTTTATGAATGAGTTATTTCTTTTGCCAAAATTACTAACCAGTATTTAATTAATATAATTGGTTGTTCACCGAATGATCGAACAAGAAAATATATCAACTTTTAGTTAAACATATTTTATTGCATGTCAATTTAAAGATATTTTATTGCAATCAAAATGCATGTCAAATATTATACAAATGATGAGTAAATGGGCTGGGCACCATGTGACATACTGTATATGTATCTCGTCAGCATAATATATTATAAATCGGTCTGGAAATCATAACCTGTCCTAAATCAAACATAAGACAAACATTACAAACTTGCAAACAAGCTTTATATGAACACATCTGCGAACGTTTCTGAATTCAAAATTTCTCCATTTTCACGATGAAGGGGGCGTAGACGGTAGCTTGCTTGCACTTTCAGTACCGTCCAAGAACAGGCTCAATCACAGCGAGACTGCAACATTTTTAGTTTAAGGCGAGCTTTGGGTATTCTGTTTTTCTCTATTTTTTCAAATATGGCGGGAAAGTATGACAACTATAATGTAACTGATCATTAATCTAGGGCTCCAAAAATGTTGTTCTAGATTCTTTTTTTTTCCGCTTCCGGTTATGTCGAACCTGGGTTTTTGTTTGCTTGTAAAATTTGTGATAATGGTTGGAATATAGTCATTTTGGGATGATGTAAGAAGGATACATAGTGTAAATGTGATGTAAAGAGTTCTTTGTCGTATAATAATATAATTGTGAAAGGAAATATACATGGGATAACATTGTAGTAGTAAGACTCTTTAAACTTTTCTGTATCTATTTTTAAATTGTTTAAGTTCGCGCGTTTATGTGTATATGGATTATAGGTGGGTCACACTGAATTTGTTCTTAAATAGCCTGAGGCGATAACGGCTCTCCTATTTTGTTTTTTAATGTGATCTATGATATACAGTTTATTGAAACATTCCGAGACAGTGATTGTTTTGTATGATGGAGAATACAATGGCTCAACTGAACGACTGTTATAACGGTCAGTGTCACCCGTTTCTGTTACGTTATGGAGCACAAGACGGTGACAGCACATCCAACCTATCGGATATTGAAATGAGATCCGATATTGAAAAATACAATTGTTAGTTGCACTTACTATTACCCAATCTTAACTTTTTAAGATATTGAAATTTATCAACAATTAATAAAAACCAATCAGCAAACTCTCGTGTCATCACGCTGTAGAGTATGTAACAAGAAATCTGAAAAATGGGAGATTCCTTGGAAACAAATGAAAACAACAAATTACATGAAGATCGCAAACTTTGTTTGGTTGAATCCTCTCCCTCATATCACCTAGTTCCGACTTGAGCGGTACTCTATTTATACTTAAAGGCCCATTTTGCCTAAGAAATGGGGCTACGGACAAAAGCCCCCCGGACGAAAGCCCAATCCCCCTTCTAAACATGACAAGGTGGACAAAAGCCCCCACCCCCTCCCATATAATTTACACATAGGACAAAAGCTCCCCATAAAAAGTAAAGGTAGGACAAAAGTCCCCCCCCCCTCATAGTCAATCAAATTTACATATCGGTGTATTAAAGTTGTGTTTTTTATGTGTTTAAAAAATATGTATGGATATCACATGTAGGTGAAAGAGTGCTAAGGATATTAATTTGATCCCTTTGCAAAAGTGATTAAACATTACTACTCTTCTGACCCTTGTTGTGTATATGAAAAGCTATGAATTTGGTATCGCATGCATGCATTATTTAATCTGTTATCATAAACTTTGTTATCACTTCAATACATGTATATACATTATAAATAAACATTAAAACAAATTCTTTTCATTTTTATTTAAAAGTCTGTGTGAAATTTGATGAATTTGAGCACTTGTGCGAGTGAAAAGAGATGGGAAGCCTTTGTCCTACCTGTATTTTTATGGGGGGGGGCTTTTGTCCTATGTGAAAATTTCATGGGGGGGGCTTCTGTCCACCTTGTCATATTTAGAAGGGGTAGGGGGCTTTTGTCCAAGACTCATAGAAATGCTATCATTTTTATTTCTCAAAAACCTTTTACTTTTGATATTTTGTTACAGTATTATTAAAACAATAATATGTTTGCCATGAAGATGAATTATATGTGGTCCTAATTTCCTAATTTTTTTTTTTTTTTTGGTAATTTGTACCATTATAGTGAATTAGCATCTACTTTGACGACACATTACTGCACATTCAGCGTTACTTTTACAGCTATTTAACATCCATGTTGCTCAAATACATTACTAAAACATTCTTTTACACAAGTTTGGCGTTTCAAAAGTTTAAATAAATATGGATTTCTGAAGTATAGCTTGCCTTTAATTTGTGGAAATCTGTGATCCCAAATAAAACAACATAGCATTCAGCAACGACTTTTTTTATTTCAAAGAAAGAAAAAAACTGTTAAGACATATATATTTTTCATCGACTGTTAATATTTCCTATTGATCTTATATATTTTTTATGTTCAAGGCGACTGCTGCTTTACCATCGTGTATTATATTTATAAGTTATATTTAACTTTTTATTATATTCGTGAACATTATCAAAAATGAATGGTAAATGAATATTGCGACTGTCGTAGAACTTTTAAGACAATGAAAAATGCATTGAAATATTAATACGCTCATATGCACTTTTTCAGGCTCACACGTTTGTAAATTGATTCAACAATACAAATGGATTTTTGTAATTGCGGATTAACACAATGTGTCACACGATAAGTTCTTGATTTACAGAATCGAGAAATAATGAATCCAAATGGCTATAAACGTGATAATTGGAGTGATTATTTTACTCGTTCCGTCTTATTTTCATGACGGTTTCTTTAAGCGAATATGTATGTGTCCAGCAATGAACCCACACGATACCTTGTGCATAGGCAGAGTCGGCACCTTTAAGATACCGCCCATTTAGATTGCTTGCTAGACACTTGTTGTACCACCACGCCCCGGTCGACGATATTGCACAATTCCCATCATCGTTTAAATCATTATCCTGGTCACGTGTCGTAAATTGACTGCCGTTGTGATGGTAGAGCAAAGAATCTGAGCAGCTGCCATGATAACCTCCGATTATTAACCTGTACTGGTCGTTTTCGTCGGTGATTCGAAAAGAGGAATATTCAGCATGCGCAGACTTTGGTGAAACATCCCCGAATGTCTTCATGTCTACGTGAAGGGTACTCCTGGAAGACGTCAGGATATGAATGTTTTCCAAACCGATCCAGTATTCACCTACGACGTTCCCAAAGCCAATTTTGTATTCGTACCAATCCTTATAAAAATCTACAAAACCATCTTGCCGGCGTTGAATAACTGTCCATCCACCATTTGACATGTCACACCATACGTCAATATTTGTTCCAATAAGATCACATCCGTCAACTGTTGCAGAACAGAAAATATCAGTATCGGTGCCCCACGGCTTGATAACATATACACCGTCTTCAGTATATCCCTGCTGGAACAGCGCCAAACAGTCACGTGCTTCTGGTTGTTTATGAACTCTTTTGAATTGTTTGTCTAATGTCTGGAAGAGCAAAACAAATCTACATTTAAAGCAGCACATACGTTAAAAGGAAATACATAATAACTGTCCTCTCATTAAACCTTTTTGTGAAATAGCAATAGCAAAAACAACACAAAGGTAAACAAAAAGGACAAAAAATGATTTTTTTCAACTCTTTTAAAGGAATTGTCCGTTGTCTGAAAAAAAAAGAAAATCAATTTAAATTGCACAACGTTACAACAATTATTTAATTCCGTTTTACAATTTAATCAATATTGGTAATGATCATGAAAAGGATTTTAAAACGATACAATTTCAAAAATAGTACAAATAAATGATTTGTTGTGTTACATTCCAATTTTTTTATGAAATTATGTGACTACAAATGCCTTTTTTAATGAAATACGTAAAAAGTGAGTGTGAGTGTCCACTGGGATATTTTGATCAGCATAAATACGATTATATACCAAAGGTGTTTTTTTTTTTGTTTTGTTTTTTAAAGTACATATCAGAGTGTATAATTACTGACACGTCGCAGTTGTGACACTTAAGATAATAAAAATAAAACAACACACCCGAAACAGCAAAATTAAAAATGCTCTATTTGACAAAAGCTGGTCATGAACGTTCATATCCACAACAGTTTCAAATTTACGGAAGAAAACATCAATTCAGATAAAGATTCAATTGATGTGATTAAATTTCATACTTGTAATGATGAAGTGATGATAGTTGTTGTTTTTATTCCATATATCAGTTCCCCGATTACATCTTCATTTTCCTCTGCTTCACTGTCTGCCCCAGAATTACAAATACATGTGGAATTGTTTTCATGGTAGTAGAAAGAAGAACTTTGGAAACACGTGATCGAGCATAAAACACGCGTTTTTTCTTGCTTAATGTTTTCTCTGATCCCAATATCCGGATCTTTTGATATTCGTATCATTTTGAACAGCGACATTTTAATTTCATCCTTCCAATCGTCTGCCGTACTTATCTCAGATAATACAAACAGCACGACACTAAACAGCACGACAATAAACAACAACTTGCTCGACCCCATCTTTAGCGTCATAAATTATATAATTCTATGTTTCTAACTGGCAGCGTGGTATAACACTTAGTAAATGTAGACCTAAGCAATATTCACACTATATTTATACTGGACTTGCTTGGCAACCGCAATAAAAAATAATGCATAGTCAAACAACAAAATGTTCTGATTATTCTTTAGAACTCAACTGACAAAAGTGAAAACGCAGCGCATTCTATGAAAGGTAAATGCCTTTTACCGGAAGCTTAAACCATTACATGAACAATACTGCATATAAAACTTTGCATTAATATTTTGAATGTCGTTTTAGACAAAAAACTGAAATCAACGTTTAAAACGTTTCAATAATGAAATGAATGTAATGAGAAGCTCAAAATAATCGTGTTAAACGTTCCTTTAATGTACTGTTCAAATACAATTTTATTATCTAAATGTCTAGCAGACATTGCCGGTAGATTTGTATGATAGAACGAATCAGCTGTATTTACTTAAACCCGTCTAAACAGGGCGGGTGTCGAACGTAAAGCGGTACGATATTGTTTTGAGCGATGTGAAATTGTACGAAACGGAAGAATAAAAAGTAGAATAATAAACACATGTCAGAGTGAGTTTATTCTATGAAAATGTTTTTGAGACATTTACTTTTCATATGATTCACGTGAAGCCCTGAACAACACATATTTCCTCGACATCGTAAACTTTAGATGAAAGAAAAATCGACAGTTGATAGGAATGTCCTAAAACCAAGCGTACATCGTGAATGTTTGTTTCTATTTCTACTTACACTTTAAATAGTAAAAAATAAGTAGTCATCTGTAAATTTAAAAAAAATCCTTTCATATACCAACGTTTCGACTGAACAGCCTCCTTCAGGGTTAAAAAAAGCAAACAAACAAAAAACAACAGGAAATTATTACAGTGTTGCATGTGATCAAAAGAGACGTCGTCAAAACGTAACAAATAGTTTGGCGTAATAATCAAAGACATGATCAAAGAGGAAAGAAGTTAAAGTGTAAATATGAAATAAAAACACCAGTAAAACTTACTATGATAAGTACAAAATACTTTTTAGTAAATGACAGACAATAAATAAGAACTTTGGTATTTATTCCATTTGGTGATAAAGTATCCAAGTGATATTTTAAAGTCTTCTCCAAGGATGTGTTACTTTATCAATAGGCATAATAGAGAAATCCTGGAAAGTATGTCCTTGGGTATTAAAATGTTTAGAGACATCTGTAACTGAATCATCTGAATCACGGTAAAGGCTTTATATCAAATATATGACTATTCATACGTTGAGAACATTCCAACGTATTGTTTGAATATTTTTTACATGTAATCAAGTATATTACATCAGAAGAGCTACATGACATATCATACCTTATATCATAACAAGATGTGTTGCTGGTACTTACAACCTACGAAGATAATCATAAATGAGTTGCAAAGATACATATAAAAGCCATGTTGGCTAAATATTAATGTGTACGATCGGTTTTAGGACGATAAGATAACTGTATTCCATAAAAGTTTAGAAAATTTTGACATTGCTTACAACTATTTATAGGTATACTCCATAAATTATCTTCTTTAATTAACTAATCTTTCTCCGGAATTTTAGAATCTTGTTTAATATTTTCCAGTGTCTTTCCTGTTCCTTATTTGTTGCTGATTATATTTACCTTACTTATGCTTGTGCATGCCCATATAATTATGTGATTTTTATTTCGAGAATTACCTCAAATTCTATACAGCTTATCCAAGTGAATAACAATTCATTTTACAATTGATATTTGACTCTCACTCGAACCTTTTTATGATATTGACTAGGTAATATGTTTTATTTACTTTTATAAAATATATCAGAGACCAAAACTTGATGTCACAGCACGACGAAAAAATAAACAATAGGACCATGATGACCCTGAATTGCTCACCAGAAACAACTGTTTTTCAGTGATTATAGAAATATTATTTACAAATAAACTTGTAGGAAGACAAGTCCAGGTCAACTTCAACTTGCCTCTCTAGTTATAAGGTTTCCCGACACTGATTGTTTTCTTCTTTATAGTAAAAATGAAAGCAACCAAGTTTGGTGATCATCCATCCATTAATTTGTGATAAAATTTGCCTATGACTGTTTTTCAAAATTGTGATCTTTCTTTTTTTTAATTATCTAAACATTAGATAATAACATAATCTCAGTATTTAGATATACATGTATACTGTTTGTCAGAATGACACCACCGGTCAATATTTATTTAAGATAACATGGATATACTAGTCATCTCGACCAGAAAGTTAACATTTGATGCTAATTATCTGACTCTCTAATAGAAATGGGGAAAATTGTAACTTTAACTAAATAGAGAAAAAAGGCAAAAGGTTGTTTCGATGAAATGTATTCAGTGAACGTGGCCGAGTGGTTAAGGTCGTTGACTTCAAACCACTTGCCCCTCACCTCTGTTGGTTCGAATCCCGACAGGGACTTTGGATTCTTTCATGTGAGGAAGCTATCCAGCTAGCTTACGGAACGTCGGTGGTTCTACTCAGGTACCCGTTCGTGCCTGAAATAATGCACGGAAGGGCACCTGAGGTATTCCTCCACCAGTAAAGCTGGAGCGTCGCGATATGACCTATACTGTGTCGATGTGACCTAAAACCCAAAACAAACAATCAAAGTATTCAGTGAACATAAAAACAACTTTTCATACATTGTATGAAACAGTGCATATTACTTTAACAAGTGATAACGAAGTTTGCAAAATGTGATTCTGAATAGAAATAATTGAATCTGATACTAAAATAGCACAAAGAATAAAAATAACAAAATTACATAAAATAGAGAAAAACAGAATCCCCAAAGAAAGTCCAACACAACAAAATTGAAAATGTTGCATGCTCGGTTTGATTGAGCCTGTTCATGGACGGTACTGGAAAGTGCAAGCTACCGTCCACGCCCCCTAGCACCGGCTTAAGCAGAATTCAACATTTAACACGAAAATGGTGAAATTATGAATTTAGAAACATCCACAGATGTGTTCAGACAAGCAAGAAATACTTCTAAAGTTGACATAGTTCACTGAAACTTAAGTTTTGTTCCTTAATGTAAAATGCTAAGTTACAAAAGATTATAAAGTAAAATAAGATGAAAAATAATTTCAGCCATATCTACATTTATGAAATAAATTCAAATTTATTAACATTTAACTTATCAGTTTGAGTGTTTCTCTAATGAAAAATTATTTGAATATTACCTTGAAGAAAAAACACTGAGATCAGGGAAAGTGGTTATGCAGCTGTTCAGGCTAATAAGACAATTACAGGTCTATCGGTAAGGCTATTCTATATATTATTATTATATTCTCATATAATACAACAGATACTGTAAATGAATCTCAGTGAAAAGCAATCACCTATCTGTTACACAGTGACAAAATCCCATGCACATGAACATCAGGTTCAACAGTGTGTCCCAATACCAATTGAAATTTGCTTTCTTTAAGTTAGTAAGGTAAGAATGAAACATTTCTTTAGGCCTTGGGAAAAATTCTCTAGATTGACCTACAAATAAACCTTAGAATGATGCAATGCCCATCCCAAATGTAGGGCACAGACAGAAAGATACAAAGCACGTGACCTTAAATCATTTCTTCAAGATCTATGTAAAGCAAACAGGTCATGGCATTAAGACATTCAATCTTTTTTATGCATAATGTACATGCATGTGAACTTTTTTCAATGTTCAAGATCAAAAAGAGGGAGATTTTTTAATTGACATGGAATTTTTAAATGAAAAAGAGGGGGATTTCTTTATTTTTTTTAAAACACCCCTTATTCTAAGAAAAATATTATAACTTTGACAGGAGAAAGAGGGTGTCTCCCGCTCAAATTGGGAGAGTTCACATGTTTGCATGTACACATATATGAAAACATTCCAAAATGAGTTATTTACCTTTCATTATTAACTATAATTTGAAGAAATGCCATGGCTCAGGGCATTTTCAAAGCTATAGTTGCTCCTAATATTTTTAGCTTAAGCGGCCCTTAAAGGAGTTTATCAAATAAATATGAGCAAATTGGATAAAATACTACCAAAGAATTACCTAAAATGGGCCAATCAAATTAATATGAGCACATTTGATAAATGACTACCTAAGAGTGCCACAGACAAAGTCTGGTGATCATCCATCAATTAGTTCTGTAGAAAAAGATGTCTAAAGGTTTTTCTATTTTGAGCTCTAGAGACCCCTAAAAGGGGCTAATCAAATAAATATGAGCAAATTTGATAAAAGACTACCAAAGAATGCTACAAACAAAGTTTGGTGATCATCCATCACTTAGTTCGGTGGAAGAAGATGTCTAAAGGTTTTTCTATTTTTAGCCCTAGAGACCCCTAAAAGGGGCCAACCAAATTATTATAAGCACACTTGATAAAAGACTACTCAAGAATGCTACAGACAAAAGTTTGGTGATCATCCATTAATTAGTTCTATAGAAGCAGACGTTTAAAGGTATTTCTATAATTAGCTTTAGCGGCCCCTTAAAAGGGCCAGTCAAATTAATATGAGCAAACTTTATCAACGACTATTTAGGTATGCTACAGACTAGGTTTGGTGATCATCCATCAATTAGTTCTGTAGAAGAAGATGTCTAAAGGTTTTTCTATTTTTATCCCTAGAGACCCCTAAAAGGGGCCAATCAAATTAATATGAGCAAACTTGATAAAAGACTATTAAAGAATGCTACAGACAAAGTTTGATGATCATCCATCTTTTAGTTCCGTAGTAGAAGATGTCTAAATGTTTTTTATATTTTAGCTCTGTTTACCCCTAAAAGGGACTTATTGAAATGACATAAGCAAATTTAAGTGTGACTGTCACAAGCACTTGCAGTATGTGATGGTTTGTATGGCTGTCAAAATATGTCATTTATAACGGGAATTAGAAGAATTTAAATTGGAACAACGATTGTTATTTTTCATGTACTTATTTGTTATTATTTAAATCTATGTGTATTTTATACTTTTGTACCTCATAAAATAAAAAAGAGTTTTCCTCGTCTGATAAATTTTCTTTTCCATAAAAGAGAGTACTTGTACTAAATTGATGAAAAGGGCGAAAGGAAGTGAAAAGTTGGAGTCTTTGAACACCAAAAAGTTTACAATCAAAATGAAATGTTCAGCATCCTCCTCGATATTGCAAAACTCACAGACAGGGGAGTTTGCTAAGTGACTTCTATACAGATCATCATTCAAATTACTACATCTATTTCTTAAACGTGCATGGTAAACAGATGTTAATCTTTCTCCAATTAAATAATATTTAGGGACAAGTGTGGATTTGAATTTATCCTTAAGTTTAGTTTTGAACACATCTAAAGAAGGCGAGTCATTATCAAGACTAAAGAAGGCGATTCATTATCAAGACTATTCCATGCCGAAATTGCTGACGGTAAAAATGATCTAGAAAATATTTCTGTTCGTCGTGCTATTGTTACGTAACTTTCGTTATTTCTAAGGTTATATTGGCTATTTTCTGATACAAAATTTGGGAACAAAGTGTCCAGATAACTTAAAAGCTCCCCATTTTTAGCTAAATACATCATTGATAATTTTTGCATTAAAAGGCGATCTGCTAAAAAGACCCAGCAGCTTCGTATTGCATTTTTTCATTTTTTTCTTTTTCATATAAGGTACAACTATCCCAAATAACACTAGCATATTCTAATAAAGGCCTCATGTAGGAAATATAAATTTGAATTAGTGTTGTTCTATTTAATTTGAACTTTAATAAACGCATAGAACCTAATATTTTGGACACCGTGTTAGTTATATTATTAATATGTTCATGCCAAGTTCCATCATCACTTAAGGTTGACCCCAAATGCCTGTGGTGTTGAGTGTCATTAAGTTAAACGTTGTTAAAGTACAAAAAAAGGTCTTTCATTACTAATAAGAGAACAAAATAATACTTCTGTCTTATTAGGATTAAAGGTTACAAGCCATTGGTCTGCCCATTCAGTAATGGTTTTAAGATCTATATTTAGAGTTATTTCTATATATTAAGAATCATCGCTTGTTATTGATAAAGAACTATCATCTGCAAAAAAACGAGTCAAACTAAGTAAGTTTTCAGCAATGTCATTAACATAAATAAAAAAAAAGAGAAAAGGACCAAGCTCAGATCCTTGAGGGTCACCAGCATTTATGAATTTTGTGTCAGAAAAAGAACCAACAAACGCTTTGGTTCCTCGACTTAAGATAGCTAGCAATCCAATTATTCAAATTATTTGTAATGCCGTACTGATGCAGTTTAAACAGTAGACCTTTATGCAAAGCACGGTCAAATGCTTTAGAGATATCACAGAACACTATACAATTTCTTTTCTGCTAAGACCGATATTATTTCTTAATTCAATTATTGCACATTAACAGGAAAACAAAATTAACAGCTACTTTATTTCACGCTGGTTCATATACATGTTGAACATTTTCGAGCAAATAGACTGGACACACTTTATAAATAATCGTCAATGTACGGAGGTACGGAAATACGTCAATCACGCAAATATTGCAGGAAATACTTTATTATAAGGATGAACAATACTTGGACAGATTTCTCAAACACGTGCAAATAACATTAACAAAACGCAAAACAAAGTGTTTACATATGAGAATTCGAGATGTCCTCTCATAAGTAGCTGCATTGTTTATTTGTTTGTTGTACTTTCAAGACATCCTTGTCAATAGAATTATATATAATGGTATATTATCCTTATTATTTCAATGTTAAACTTCCAATCCCTGCTTTCCAACTGGTCCACCTTACCATTAAATAAATTTCAAATAAAATTGTCCAATACAGGCAAGTTAAGAACGTAAAACTTTTCTAAAAAGGTATATTATGTTAACGTTCAAGACAAAAATGTCCAAATGAATCATGCAAAAAAGGTGTAAGCGTCCGTTGAAAACAAAATCGACTGTCATCAAATCATATAATTAAAGACTTGTAAAATTGTATTATCGTATTATACTGTTCATTGTTAAATAAACAAAAATAATAATTGAATATATATAGGATCGGGAAGAAAACGGTGTCATCTTCGTAAAATATTGTTTCATCTGTGTCTGGCGGTTTAATAAAGTGTTACACGTTCAGCAGCACACCACTGAAGGATGTAAAACGATCGCCGTAATAACCGAACCAGTGCAACATGCCAGTCTAACAGCCACCGTGTCGGCTATCTTAGGATAGGCGATGATAGTATTCAAACTCTGGGCATAATTTGAATAGTCATCTTTTCATAATTATATTTGAATGTTTGCAAGTATATCTGCCATAAACAAAGCATTATTGCGCCCATTATCTCTAAACATTGAGAATGAAAACATGTACAAGCCAGCAGATGGTGCTGTGAATATGCCATAGTGTTTGTTATATCCGTAACCTAAGTTGTGTATGACAGTTTCAAATATATCTTTTGATGGGGTCCAAGCTGTGAAAGATGTCCGTGGTTGTTGTATGCGTGAAAAGCAATGTTTTTCCACACACGTGATGATTCTGAAAAAGAAATAATAGAGGATGCCAGTATTGTAAGAATAAATGACATAAACCAAACTATATGACTTTAAGTATATATAATACAATATGTAATTAATCCTTGAAGTGCTAACACAGAGTTGTTTGTTTATTTGTTTGTTAGTACGTGTGTTTGTTGTGTTGTATTTTCAGATACATCGACACTGTAAAGGTCTGCAACTTTCAAGAATTACTGAATAACCACTTGTTATTATTATTATAACTGCATTCATTTTCAAAATAATACGTTACCATACTCATTAAACTTGAGTGAGCATTTCTTTCGTAAATCATTTTAATGATTTTTAGAATTATTCCAAATATCTTTATCTTTAAGTGATGTTGTTTTTTCATTCCGCAGACAATGACCGCCATGCTGCTAGCGTATTTAGATAACTGAAAGACTTTGGACTCTCATATATTTATATGTTCTTAGGAGGTTGATTAATTTCATCAACGTACATAGAGAATACAAAGCGACTTTTGATCGGCTTAGTTATCTTACGTGATAGTATTCTTACCCATTTGTGTAATCTCGAAACAAGCTAACACTTTTTATATTGCATGTTTAACAATGCATAACATTCTTTCTTGTGTGAAATCAAAAAGATATTATATTACATTAAAGTTTCAATTTTTTTTTAATACTTAAAAGACTTAGAACTTATACTAATTCTATATACAAAGTGAAATTACAGAATTCAGCATATACACATTCATGTACAATGAGAGTGTAACACAGTATATTGATAAATTTTGACGCTATTGGTTATAATGAAATTCAGCGGAGTATATTAAGAAAACCATTGTATACCTTTCATTTACTCTATTATTTTCGCAAAAGCCTTCGGCTTTACATGTGAACTTAGCATGATAGTTGTGACAATAGAAACGTGAGAAGCATTTTAAAAATGAAACAGGAAACCCCAATCACATTACCGCTCCATTCCCAGGAAGTGTAAACCAGTTGGTTGTCATTATGATTTTTGCGCTGGTATCAGCAACACGTATTTACAGTAGTATTTTGTAATTGTTTTTGACTTATTTTACCTTCTTTTCCTGTTTAACAGGGTAAGTTTTTGTATTTAAATTGCCGTGCATTTTGTATTTACTTTTACTGTTTTCGAGCTTTCTTTGAACGTAGTCCTTAAAACTATAAAGAGCTCGAGTGAGGGCGAATAACCCAATAAAATAAAATAACCCTAGATAATTCGAGTTCTGGGACTTGAACATAATGTTCTTGATGTGGGAGCATTTGTAACAATTGTGTCCGAAAAACCGAATGAGACTGTCCGTTGTTGTAAGGGCTGGGAAACCCAACTTTTCAAAAGATAATGGGAAGAAAGGTAAAAATTGTAAATCTTTTCAGAAAGAAAGAAGAAAATAAAATAAAAAAGGCAGTAAAAAGGCTACTAAGGCTAATATGGGTAAAGAAAACAAGCTTGATATAGAAAATTTATCCCAGAAAGATATTGATAGCCTCAAAGAAAAGCTTGAGTACCGCTCAAGCCGAGCTAGGGGGCGTGAGGGATGTTGCACTCAAACCGAGTCTGCAATTCTCGTGTAATTTTAACACATACATTGTATATTAAGGCAACTAAGGTATTGAGAAAGTCGAGACAGCTGTTGATATCTTATGTTACCTTTGAGAAGATAACAACTAGCACTGTAGCTAGGTGGTTGAGGTCTGTGCTAGATCGTGCAGGTATTGATACTGGATTTTTAAGGCACTCTCCTTCAGATCAGCCTCTGTATCAGCAGCATTTAGAAAGTGTTCTCTTAAGTCTATTTTAGATACTGCAGACTCGAAGTCAGATAGTAATTTTTATAAATTCTATTAAAGATCGGTACTTGAAAAAAGGGATATGTCTTTCGCACAGGCAGTTTTATCTTGATACTTTGTTTTATTGAAAATTCTGCTTTTCTTTGATACATATTAAAGTGAATGTAGAGATTACAGTATTTTGAATATGTCTTAATAAATTTGTTTTTGAGAGGGAACTTTGTGTTTGTGCAGTTTAATCCTTTGATGAGATAGGAATATAGTTATATTCATTGTTGAGAGATTAGGCTTTGTTGACAGAAACTTTAAAGATGCTAAGTATACATGTAAAGCCAAAGGCTTTTGCGAAAATTATGTGCCCTCATCTAAGCCCTGGTGATGGATGAGAGGCACTATTGGAGTAAAAGCCGGAGGCTGAGCATGTATACGTCCTGCCGTTTTGCATTCTATATCTTTTCTTGTACCCTAATCTTTATGTATATTTGCCAACAACGCTTTACTTTAAATCATGACAATCAGCTGGTTTACACTTCCGGGGAATGGAGCGGTCACGTAATTGGGGTTTCCGGTTTCATTTTTAAAGTGCGTCACACGTTACTATTGTCTCAACTATTATGCTAAGAATACATGCTCAGTCTCCAGCTTTTACTCCAATAATGCCCCTTAACCATCACCTGGGCTTGGATGAGGGCACATTTTCATAAAAAGTAAAGTTTATTAATAGAAACTTGCTTTGTTTTCCAATGTATTTTTCAAGCTAGCAACATACGAAGATTTATTAAATATTTTCACTAGTGTGTAACAAAGGTTATGTAATGAAAGTTTTACAGAAAAAGCAGTTCTCTCCTTCATTTGCATCATTAAAATCAAAACAAAGTGACTATTTAGCGTCAATATTTTTAAAAGTATCGATTAGCAATGATATTATTGCCATTTTCCAACAATCATAAAGTTTAAAACTATTTTATTACCTTATTCTTAAAAAAATAAGTAACATTTATTAAAATTTTTATAATTAGCCTTTAGAAGGAAAGGACATTTTCTCTTAATTTGTGTATAAACTTTAATGTACATGTATTTCATCACAAAGAAATATCAAATCAAGTTAAATTTAATATTAAGCATTTCATTGAGGACTAATTTTACATTTTTCTATCTCTAAAATTATTATTATTTTATTGAGTTTTATTTCCTTTGCACTTTAACATTAACTCTTATTTATTTTATGCTTTTCAGTGGATTACTGATTTATCCGTGAAAAATATATTTGATAATTTCACAGTGAAAATTATCAAAATATAATTTCACTTTTTTCAATGACGAAACTACTTTTATAAGATTTTCCCCATGAAGTACCTCAATTTTATTTTGGCTGACAATTCTGACAATGTTCGGCTGTTTAAAGAAAAAGCAAAGCTGAAATTGATACATAACTTAAATGTTAGAAGTAATAAAAAGAAGAAAACTTACTTCTACTCATTCAAATTCCAATCACCAAATTTCGTCTCTAATTTTTTATTATTTCATTTTTACAGTCTGAAAAATACATTCCTTCCCCATGAAAAACTGCTCTTGATGACATTTGGGCATATTAAAGTATCCTACGAGCAATAACTGCCATATGCTTTATGAAAAAATAAAAAGCATTGTCACAGCCTTCACTCGAAGAATAAGTAAAACATCCCAGCGTTCTTGAGCAAGCTTCCAAGTTTTCCATTTTCCTAGCTCCTTTTCTGAATGTTTTCACATCTGTAAACACTTATTTTTTGTCTGTTACAATCCTCAATCAAGTTTTCTTTCTTTTAAAAAGGTGTATGACTAACAAATCCAAATTATATCCCTCTGAATCTTACACAATTATTTTCCTCCCATGAAATACACAACTTTAAAAAAATGGCTGCCGTTTACATTTTACAAAGCCAGGTCTAATATAAATTCGCAGTAAGTAACAGAAATATAGATGGATGGTTCGACTTTTCTCCTACAAGAATTGTTTGTTTTTAGTATTAAAACAAGCGATCATTCATATTTTTTTAATAAAACAAATAAATATCACCGTCATTTAACGTTGACTGGCGGACTTATTTTTCAGCTCAAGACTTCTTGTTTTTAATGAGAAATTCCGACTAAATGGGGCTCTCAATGGGGGAAACAGATGTTAATATTAACGTTAAAATCATGGAAATTTCGTTTTAACTTGTTTTTAAGCATAAAATAATAAGAAAATTTGTCTGTTTGTTGTGTTAGATGTCATTTTATTTCATCTCGTGAACTTTAAAAACAGTATTCTCACTCGTGGCTACGCCACTCGTGAGAATACTGTTTTTAAAGCCCACTCGATGAAATAAAATTTCATCTTACACACAAACAAACAAATATCCTCTATATAGTGTACCCCTCTATTTAACCACACTCATATAATTTGCCAAGACCGAAATATTCTACATCTTAAAGATGAGGCAATGAACTAAAATATATTAAAGAACATACAAATTCCATTTAATAATTTTAAGTAACTTGTAGATTTGTTCTGATGATATATCTGTTATATAAACATGTATATCTAATTACGTTCAAAACAGTTTATCCTCAACACTATAATATCAATTTTTGTTGATTTGAAAATAAACAAAACAATCTAGTATAATTATTGAAGCTCGTACTATATATAACATCATTAAATTGTAACGTGACATTGTCTTCAAGATCATTGAAAATTAGTATAGAAATTGTACTGTTTATGCATTTCTATCAATGTATTATCACACTTAGAATGATTATGTACTATGTACATGTTAAAATAAAATAATGTTCTGTTCTGTTTTGTATTGTATATCCGACGACATAGGATTGCTTTCTTTAGATGCGTTTTACGGCGAACGTATGGTATACATGCATACGAACAAATAAAAAAAATTTACACAGAGTGTAAACTGTTTCTTTGAAACAGCTCTTTGTTCACAGATATATATGGCTGTACATTTGTTCAAACATTTTTAAAACAATCAATAAACAGTTTGAAACAATTATTTGTACGTGCTATTGATTTATGCAGGAAAAGCAAATAACAGGGGGTACCAAAATGCTGTGTATACCCTTATCACTTACACAACTATTTCGTTAATGAATTTTACTAACGACTGATTAGCGAAAACGTAACGATTCTTTCTGGTTATGCAACAAAAACAATCGTAGAAATAACTAACGTGTTGGTTACGTGATCGCTAACGTTTCTGGTTACTCATCCCAGCCAGCTAACGGAACGTCAGTTGTTCTACGCAAGTGCCCGTTCGTACCTGAAATAATGCACGGGAGGGCACATGAGGTCTGTGTGACGTAAAATCCAATCAAACAAACAAAATTTCTACATTAACTCGATTGCATAACATGTAACATGCAGAAAATAACATAAAACATCAATTATCAGTGGATAATTATCACGTGTATATCATCACCATGTATTAACAAGGCTGTTGCACATTTTTAAATATATTATTAGTTATAAAGATTTTGACAGGTAATATGACCCTATATAAACAGAAATATAACCCGAGCAGCTAGGCCATATAACATGTCAATGATTTTAGTAACTATATTCCCATGCCTCATTTTGTGTCTCATACAGTTAATAATACAGAAATATATGCATTTATTTTAGTAACATGTAAATTTCATAGATTTACAGCAACCGTGTATGTATTACAGTAATTACGGCAAACTCGACCGTTACCCATTGTATGGAAGTACATACGTAAGAAACTAATTTTGGGGCAGATTGATAAATACTGACAGTATAATTTATATATAAATTATATAATTAACATATGAATAAAATGATTGGTATAAAAGTAAAAAGAACTTGGTGTAAAATGGTAAAGAGATGTTGGATATAAATGGTTTATATGAATACCTTTTCTATCATTGTCAAGTATCACCTACATTAACATTGCCCAGAGATCATAAACCATAATAACAATGAATAATGTCTTAAAATATTTAGGCCTCAGGCGGTGCTAGAGAGTCAACAACCATAATGTTTCAAAGTCGATTGTGTTTGTTTGGTTGGTTTTACGGCACATTTACGGCACACCAACACAGTTCTAGTGAATAAAGTTTTTAAAATGAAGCATACTGTATATGTTTTTGTAGTATAAGACGGTATAAAACGATGTCGTGAAACAATGAAAAATGTACACTTCAATTTTAAACTAAATTCCAATAATTAATACAATTTGTCTAGTGGAATTGTTTAGAAAAAGTATGAAATTGGGTAAATTTGTCGATGATATCACAATGAATGTTTCAGTGAAGTAAGGGGAATCACCATAACATATTGTTAACATTTTGTGTAGCAATTTAATATACATTTTATTAATCATGGCATACCAATTAACATACAATTCATTTTTGCCAAACCTTTTTTCAATGGCACTTGTGAATAATATATTTGAAAAACAGAAAATCAAAATAAATTTAATAAAACAATGAAATCCGTAATTATTCATATTAATTTTGCATCCAAAATAACATAATACTTTAATACTTATTTTCCGTTCAACGTAGTTGATTTGGAACTGTCATGATGTAATGGAATAAAATATACAGCCAGGTGGACTGGTTTTACGGCACAACAGCACAATACTAGTGAATAACGTTTTCAAAATGAAGCTTAATGTATGTTCATGTGGAATTAGACAGAATAGATGATGACGTGAAACAAGCGAAAACGTACGTTTCCATTTCAAATTAGATTCCAACAATTAATTTCTCTGGTAAATTCGTTCGTTTGAAAATTATGAAATTGTATGTGTTATTTTGTCAATGATATCATAGTGAATGATTTTCCGGCAGATGCTCTCACAAACAACAACATTACATTTATTGATTGATTCATTTTAATAAACGATTGTGTGTTGTTTGTTTGTTTGTTTCGGTTTTAACGGCACATAGACACATAACTGGCCATTAGAATATTAAACCTCAAAAAGGGGTTAGTACATGCTTATAAAATGGGTTTGTTAACCCTTTACCGCATGAGCATATTGTGAAAAATGACCGTTTTCATTGAAAAGCCTCCGGTTACAAGCTAAAAATGCTATGGAACTATGAAGAATGCTTCAGAACTGATAAAAGTTGATGTCGACTGAACCATAGCCTCTGTAACAGCATGCTCAGTTTTGATGATACCAGGAAGTGCTGAAACTTCACAATGGATAAATATAGAGTAAAAGGCTTTTCCACGTTGGGTACACGTTTCCTTACGATCGACCCGAGGCCATTTGTTAGCCTGTCACATAATCAAAATTTTATTGGCGATAAGGGGGCTTCAAACCCCCGAAACAGAAGGGGGCACATCCCCCTTCTGGCAACACCTTGATGTATCTATTTTCAATTTTTTAGCACCATTTCTCAAAACAAAAACAAGTGTTTGGGAGCTAAATAAAGCGTTTTTTTACTATTTGAGGTCTCAAAAGGGGATTAAAAGTCGTCAAAAGACGTTATGAAGTAACTAACTAATTTACATTATATTTAAAATATTCAAGTATGTTTGAATGTGACTTGGGTTTCATGCCCGCTCCTTATCTACTAAACCCCATGCACCTTGAGTCAAACGTTAACCACATCGAGACCATATGAAGTATCTTTCTTTGTGTCATCGCGGACTATATATTTTTATAGTTAGGCCATTTGTAAAACATCATTTTTAACACTTCGCCATCTGTAAATTACAGTACCCCATTTGCAAATACCAAATTTTTCAAATTTTAATTTTTGGAGGCATAAAAAAACAACAGTTTTTATTATATATATAAACTTTTACTGTTATTTGTTAATTGTATTTCTATTCTTTCAGGACAATGACTCTAAACATAAATCAAAGTCTACAGGCATGGTTTGAGAAGCAAAATATGACAACAAAACTGATGGATGAACCAGCCTCTTCTCAAGATATAAATCCCAAAGTGAATCCTAAAACGGAACAGGAACTTGTCGTGGGTATTGTAAAGTTTTGGGAAAATCTCGACAGTCTAGCATGTGGCCGCTATTTTGACCATATACATCATGTTCTCCTCGAGGTTGTTCTGAACAATGGTGGACTTACCAAGTATTAACATTATGTATGCTAACATTCAAGAGGATCATCTTTTTTTAGCAGCAGAGAAAATAATGTGCATATCGCTAGAGTGTTTGACACACACTGCTATAAGATAATTGTCACTGAAGAAAAACATTTGTCATTTTATGTAAATATTGACATATAGCTGATAATTTCTTCTGTAATGCTCGATTCGTCTTATTTATTAAGTTATTGTTTTTGTGCATGTTTATTTTTTGTTTTTAGAGCAAACAAATAGAACTATCTTTTTTAAAACAAAACACTCTTTTCTTCGACTGAAACATATCTACATCTATAACTAGTTTGCCAATAGAAAATTTATGTTTGCATATATGTTTGGATGTAAATTGTTTCAAACTGTGGTCATCCATTGTTTAATGAAATCAGCATAAAACACCATCAATTAAGAATATCTTAGCACTTGGTTAAAGAGTTTATTATTATACAGTGTTTTAGCTCACCTGAACAAAGTGACATGGTGAGTTTTTGTGATCGCTTTTCGTCTGGCGTCCGTCTGTCCGTATGCTTTTACTTTAAACAACATCTTCTCATAAACCACTGAGCCAATTACATCCAAACGTCACAGGAATGTTTCTTTGGTAGTCAACTTTAAAAGTTATTTAAAAGAATTTAATTCCATGCAGAACTCTGGTTGCCATGGCAACCGAAAGAAAAAACTTTTAAAAAAATCTTTAAAAAAGCCGAAAGATCTAGAGCTTTCATATTTGGCATGAAACATCGTCAGTGTCTACCAAGTTTGTACAAATAAAAGCCCGGGGGCCTATATACAGGTGAGCGTTTTCAGGGCCACCATGGCCCTCCTGTTATTATTTAGGCTTATACTATCCTAATCTTCTATTTCAAAATATTGAAACATTTAATTTTGATCTTTAGGAACTTTTTAACAAATAATGCAGTATCATAAAAATTTATGGTTGTGTAAAAAAATAAACTAAACTATTTTAAAAGTATTTATAAAATTTATTTTTATTGACATTTACAACAGCATTGATATAATAACATTCATTATCATACATAAAAGAAAAAGAATAATTCATGTAGTATAATAATAGAATTAGATTTATATCAGACTTTGAGAAAATCAAGCTGTAAAACTTCAAATTTACATGATAGATATCTGCTTTGTAAGTTTGTTGGCGAATCAATGTATTCAAAATTTATTAATCGTAATTATTCCCTATTCAAGTATATAGATATTAAAACTACTCGTTTGAAAGAAAAATCGTAGTAAGTTCCCTAAAAAGTGGTTGATGCATGCACGTAATCATTGCAAACTAAAATAGCAGTATAATATTTTGTTGAAAATTTTTTTTTTCATTCTTTACATACAAAATGTGCTTTAAATCAGCAAGATATCTTTTGTGAAACCCTGTAAGATTTTAGAAATAACTATCAATACAAAAGTTATAACAATATTTCATTAGATATAGCTTTATAACGTTTAAAGTGACATTATGCTCACTTTTTCTGTTTCAAAATGAGCTAATCTGCTTTATCTTTAAAAACAAATGACCATTATAATGGTGTAGAACAATTAAATTAATTAGTTATGTAAAATATTTAGGATAAAAAAAATAAAAATGACTTAAATACGACTATCCTACTCTTTAAAACTGATAAATGACAATGTATATTCTTTAAAATGTTTGTGAAACAAATTCTTGCATAAATATTCCAAACATCTAATGTTTTGTATCTCTTTTATGTTTCATTACATTTTATCACAACTGTGCACATTGATTGACTCATTTTTTCTGGGGCTACTTTTTGTGACGACAGGAATAACGATAGAAATGCCACATTCAGAAGCTGGTTCATTGGTTACCTTTTTCTTGGATGTCATATTGTTACAACAGGGAACGTGTATTTAATTTTGCTTATGATACAAAAGAAAAAGAACATCAAGACACTCGGCAATCTGATTTATACTCGGGGCCTACGCCCCCTCGTACAAATCAGATAGGCTCGTGTTTCGATGCTCTTTTTATTACATAACATACATAATGGCAGAAGTAAACTTAAGTAATGTTCAGAAATGAGTGTTTGTGGAACGTGTATGTACGATCCTATCACGATCCTACCTACGAAACGTCACTCATTACATACTCAGATGCCCGTTTGTGCCAGAAACAATTTTGCAAAGGGGGCACCTGAGTTCTTTCTCCACCAGTAAAGCTGAAGAGTCGCAATAATGACCTACACGGTTTTTGTGCGATGTAACCCCACCCCAAAAACAGAAAATCAAATAAGAAATGCTTTTAAATTCATCATTTTTTACAGGATGGAATGTTATTAACTGTATTTGATTTAAATACGTAATAGATAGCGTTAAATACATGTCATTACAAATTCCATTATAAATATCACCGATGCACTATGTTCGTCTTCATCCAATTCTTCAAAATATTGAAATTGAAACTTTTCAGTATACATCAAACAAACTTCTCAGTTAACAGATATTTTTACTTTTGGTTGAATATAGGTATAAATAAACTTACAGTATTTTAAAAATGTCAAAGACAATAATTGTAAATAATATCTTTCCGTTTTGTCTAGGAAATGTCCGCTTCGCTGGCGTTTAATTTTTCAAAACATCACAATTGCTACTTTGAACAGCTTTTATACATTTTTTCTTCGTTATACTCAAGTTATAACAACATGATAGGTTAGAGTGTTGAGAAAAATCAATAGACATTTTGCCCCGTTTACTCCGTTGTCTCAAAAATCTCCCTTGCGTATTTTAGTCATACCCGATGAATTGTGGGTAACTTCTGTACATGTCTGGAAAAACCAACTTTCATTTTTGCATCAAAAAATAATGTGAAAAATGCATTTTCTAGCGAAATTGTTGCTAAAGGGTTGGTTAAAATGTAAGTTATTGTTATTTTAGTTAAAATATTGTGATTTGTGTGGAAATTTGTTTGCATTTTTTTTTTACACCAAATTACCTGTCAAACCTCAGTTGAGCTCCTTTAACACTGCTCATTTTGTTAGGGCGAAGTCAGAGTTTCTTAAGCCAGTGTTTACTGTTTTGGCCAGTTGGTTGACATTTGGCCCTGGTCCATAGCTGTCGAAACAGGTATGTTCAATGGTGTGTATTCGTCTTGGTTATAGACCTGCTTTTCCCCTTTTCCCATTATAATTCTTTGCAATAAGTTCATCACTTAAAAATACCTTCTTCACAAGTATCCATCCAAAATTGCCGATAGAGCAGGCATTTAGTCTTGCTTGTCGAACCAGATCTGCATAAATATGTAGTTCATTGCGGTTAGTTGGAATATCGTTTTCCGAACAGATTTCAGCAATACCTCCTAAATAGCAGGGGTGAGAAAAGTGTTTTTCTTTGATCATTTTAATGATGATGATGCATCCAGCTCATAGCTGAACTGGGAAGTCTGATCAACATCCAACATCTTGCGGAATTGTAAGAGTGACTGGTTCATTTGGAGTAAGCACATAGTTTTCCTTTTCACAAGACATTTCAGCAGTTTGCTCATTTTCTCCAATTTCTTGAAATTTTATTCCAGGCTCTTGTGTTGACGTTGTCTTTGGTGATGGACATGCATTGGTCTCATTTTCTGAAGTTTCTTCTACTGCAACCCTTGATATATTGGTTTCATTTCTAGTTGAACGATTTAACACATTTTCTAAAAAATCGACAGACACTAGGCTTGTGTTCAATTTGTTTTCAAATTTGTTATCTAATGCTGTGACCATTTCCAATATTTTCTCAATCTTTTCACTATTTGCAGCACAAGGTCATGAACACTCATTATCACACTGTGTTACTGCATCAACAGATGTTGGCTTAACACAAAGATTTTAAATCTCTTGAACTGTTTTAGTTACCACAACTGGTAATGTCTGTGATCCAAAAGAACGACTATTTGCTTCAGATTGTGTTACCTGTAATGATAACAAGTCGGCCTGGTCTATTGTAAGCATATCTGTGTTGTATGGAGATCGACAAGGATCAGCTTGTGTGTCTGTGTAGTCTCCAGCACCTTCAACAAGAACAGTAATTGCTCGATCGTTCTAATATTTTTAAAAAATAAGTGATACTGTAAAATCAGATAATTATGCAAGGCTAAATTTTCATAAATGTTTAAGTCTGAAACCAAACATAAACTCAAAATGTAAGTGCAAATTTTTTTTGTCCAAATTTCTAGAAAAAGGATCCATATTAATAAGAAGCATAATTCTACAACTGATTTTTTTACATTTTGGTTGTCAAGTTTTGTGTAAGGATGGTAGGCCTAATAGCAGAACAGTCACTAAATTCTAGCATTATTTCAGATTCTATGAAGGTAATTTTTTATGCAAAGATGTTTTTTCTCGAAATGATTTAACTCAAAGTTTAACAGATATTAAACCCTGATGTAAATTTCTGATCTTACAGTAATAGAATAAACTGTAATATGATGTAAACATACACATGTATTTATGAAGAGAAATAACATTTAGCAAATATTAGCAAAAATACTTCAGTTTTGGCAACTTGATCCATTGTTACAATTGCATCAACAAAAGATTATCAACCTTAAATCAATTATCAATTATTAACATGTCCAGAGAGCATAAATCATAATAAAATTTGTAACAATGAATAATGTCTAAAAACAAGAGCTGTCGGTAGGACAGCAACGCTCGACTATTCTTAGTGCTTGATAGTAAAAAAAGCCTTAATTAAAAGGTAAAATTTTCTAAGTAAAGAAAAAGGCAAAATTTTACTTTAAATTTATATTATAAATATAAAATATTTGAGGTATTACAAAAACTTTCAAGTAAATTCTAAGTCGAAAAAGGGGCATAATTCTGTCCAAATGCTTGATAGAGTTACCTCCTCCTGTCTACATGTAGGGGTCATGATGGTGAAGGAGTGTGCAAAGTATCAAAGCCATATGTCAATGGACTTTGAAAATATTTGAGGTATTACAAAAACTTTAACGTAAATTCTTAGTCGAAAAAGGGGCATAATTCTGTCAAAATGCTTGATAGAGTTACCTCCTCGTCTTACATTGTTGGGGTCATGATGGTGAATAAGTGTGCAAAAGTTTCAAAGCCATATGTCAATGGACTTTGAAAATATTTGAGGTATTACAAAAAACTTAAACGTAAATTCTAAGTCGAAAAAGGGGCATAATTCTGTCAAAATGCTTGATAGAGTTACCTCCTCCTGTCTACAGGTTTGGGTCATGATGGTCAACAAGTGTGCAAAGTTTCAAAGCCATATGTCAATGGACTTTGAAAATATTTAAACTATTACAAAAACTTTAACATAAGTGGTTACGCCGACGCAGACGCCGACGCCGACGCTGGGGTGACTACAATAGCTCTACTTATTCTTATCGAATAGTCGAGCTAAAAAATAGGCTTAAGGCGGTGTTAGAGTCAACAACCATAATGTTTCAAAGTCGCTTGTGTTTATTGTGGGTGGTTTTAAGGCACACCAACACAGTTCTAGTGAATAACGTTTTAAAAAAGAAGCCTTATGTATATATTCATGTGGTATAAAACGATGTCGTGAAACAATGAAAAATGTACACTACAATTTAAATTATATTCCAATAATGAATTCAATTTATCTGGTTAATTCGTTTAAAAAAAGTATGAAATTGTGTTATTTTGTCGATATCAGAATGAATGATTCAGAGAAGTTACGGGAATCACCAAAACATAATGTCAACATTTTGTATAGCAATTTGATATACATTTTATTAAGCATGGCATACAAATTAACATACAAATCATTTTTGCCAAACATTTTTTCAATTGCAATAGTGAATAATAAATTTTGAAAAACAAAAAATAAAAATTTATCTAATAAAACTATGAAATCCGTAACTATTCATATTATTTCTGCATCCAAAATAACAATACTTTCTTACTTTTTTCCGTCAAACGTAGTTAATTTTGGACTGGCATGATGTAATGGAATGAAATATACAGCCAGGTGGAATGGTTTTACGGCACAACAACACAGTTCTAGTGAATAACGTTTTCAAAAATGAAGCTTAATGTATGTTCATGTGGAATAAATGATGACGATAAACAAGCAAAAACGTACGCTTCCATTTCAAAATAGATCACAACAATGAATTCCTCTGGAAAATTATTTTTAAAAAAGTATAAAGTGTTAATAAAATTTGATAAACAATTAAATCTACCTTGTTAATTTGTTAACATTCTTATTACACTTGCATCCATAATAACATTAATGTGTTTTACTTTATTATTTATTTACCGTTAAAATAGTTGATTTTGGACTGTCATGATGTAACGAAATACCTTACTTATCATAAAATATATTTACTTTATACCACAATAAATGATTGTGCTCTCTTTCTCCTCATTAATAAAAACACTTCGACTATATATACTCACAATATCTCACAATCAACAACGGCGAGCATTGACACATAAAACGTTCTGCTATGAAATGTAGGCAGGTAGAATGTAATGTTTTGTTTTGAAAGTGTTACAAAATTTCTGATAAATGTCTTCCCTTTACACAGAAATATGTAAGCTACAACAACCAAATGTCTCAAAGTCAGGTGAGTTTTAGGGACATATGTCGTTTTCATACATACGAGATATGTTTTTTTCTTAATATATTAATATACTGGTATATAGCGGTGAATTGTACAATATAAGGTGATAAATAGCTGTTTGTACTTTTTTACAAATATTTCACACCTTATAAGCCACGCGTCTCCAGATTTATGCATATTTCATGAATGTTTTGATATGTTTTGATAAGATTTTATAAAGTAAGATATTATCAAGGTAATAGATTGCAAACAGTTATCTATCCTCTTTAAGACCACGCTTGCTCCGAATTGACCAATCACGGCTCATTATTTCCGTTGTATATATCGTATAGACAACACTAAACCGTTGTCTATTTTACACCATATATACGCACGATTTTCCCGTCTTATTAACAGATAAGACGAGAAAATCGTGCATAAGCATGCAGTCAATTTGGGCTGTATTTGCATGGACAGATCTTGTGTGGGCGTAAACGGGGGGAGGAGGGGGCAGAGGGCGGGACGATTAAAGTTTACCCTTAGCAAACTAAATATCTTTATAAGGGTAAAAGAACATGCATGTATGTAATGTACACTACGCACAACTACATTCAAAGAAACCGTTTGTTACTGAAACAATTTCGAGTTCAGTGCTGAAATAATAATGTAACAGTGTATACAGAAAATTTACATAATATTAATTCTAAATTTTGTAGAATTTTAAAGAGTGTCAATAGACTCCGGTACACATATTTCGAAACGGCTACTGCTAACAGTTTCAGTAAGTGTCCTATTAGCTAACATAGGGGCAGTGTCTCTGATTTTTTCTTGACTGGGGGCTGCAGTACGTTACTTAGTTGCTGCAGTTGACCCAGATAAGGACGTTTATAATCCCGAACTGCAGTACTACGGTGCCCGCTTCGTGCCATTATAGCCTGTTCGTCGTAGTTGCTTTCATATAGGCGAGTACAAAGGGTTACTTGACCGGTTTCTAATGTTGCGCCCTTCCGTGCCAATTTTGGCTTCTTGAAACATAGATTTCATGTATTTTCCCAGCGTGTTAATGCAAACACACTGAGAGAAAGCTACCGCCCCGTTAATTCTATTTGGCAATGGTTTCCTATAAAAGGCCCTGCTGGTGGAATATGTGACAAATATTGCTCAAGCAGACTAACAATACACCTGGGATTATTTTCATCTTGAAACTGTTTTACCAGCTTCGGCACAACCCTTCTTTGTTTGAGACCACCCTGAACATTTTTTAAATTACTGGAACGTCCACAAAATACCAATATTTTCTGGTAAGATTCATTAGTTATACTATACTGAGTAACATCTTAAGTTTTATGTTGAAACTTAAACTTTTGGCGGAATCAAGCCCAATAACATTACGATTCCACAATAGCAACTCGTCTTCTTCCGTCACGGGGTCTGCTCTGTCGCGGTGAATACCAATACCTGAAGTTCGAAAAAATAGCTGAGATCACTGATAAATGAAAAAGTTTGAGTTAAGCTTAAAAGATACATGTATATACAGGCAGTTTTTCTTACATTTCGTTTGGCGGTATAAAGTTGACGTCGCCAGTATTTTATGTGGCGGCCTTTATGCGCACATGCGACGGCTATTACGTATGCACATATAAACTATCTTGTACGCACGTACTAGCTATTGCGTGTACACGCAATTGCTATTACATGCGTATGTGATACATATTTCCAACTTTATATGATAACAAGCGGGTAGAATCATCGATCAGCCAGCTAGATGGCTACGAATGATGACGTTAAATAAGTTCAATCTTGGTTCCGGGGGGGGGGGGACGGCGGAGGAAGTTATCAGCTTCCGTAACTTATAAATACATCAATACATGTTTGCTGTATATTTTGATCTCATAAAAGTAAGACATACCTATAAGATCGCACCCTCCTTGATATTTCTAGAATTATATTTTCCCACTAGAGTCAAGCCTGTTATTTATATTAAACAGTTATTTTGGTAATCTTACCTGCACTGGTTTATGCTTTCATGCGACTGTCTAACGCCTTTCGGAACTCGCTGAATGACTTGTCACTCTCGTCCAGTATTTTCACATCAAAGCGACCATAGTCCTCTCTCAAAGTACGTTGAATGGATGCTATATAACGTATTTGGGGGATAGTTCTTTCCATCTTTCCTACGACATTCCACGATAAATCGGGACAACCAATAATCCAAACTTACTGTGGATTGAACAGCTAGGTCAACTGGGACCGCCGCACGGTCATCCAACAAAGTTTCACTTTGCTTGATTCACCACTGCGCCGAGTCTTCAAAGCAAGACATAGCCCAACTATTTTGTTTGCGTGTATTTCTTGGTATTCGCTGCGCTTTCAGCAGAGATAAATCGCTATCAGTTACAACATTTAAAGAATCAAATCGTCCATCAGTATCACTTTTTACGTTTATATTAACCAAATCCTGTGTGGGTAAATTGTCCAGTTGTGTAATTGTAACATTGTCAGTTTGAAAAAGTTGGCTTAAATCAAATTCCCCTTATTCATTTTACCATACAATAAATCTACATGTACAAACGTGCTAGTAATATAGATCCGCACAAAGTATTGAGCATTGACTGCACTTTAATGAGATAGACATTTCCTTTTGGTTGGATTTATACTAGACTTTTGCAGCTTACACCGATGCGGACAGTGGACGGTGGACTGCTGATAACTTTCAGGGGTTTTCTCAAAATAATAATATTGTATATAATTCAAAGTTGAAGGGTAAGTAAATGATAATAAACAATCTAGTTTTCAAATTTATGTTAATAGTTCAAACCAATTTCTTACCGTCTGCAAATAAGTCCGGCACACATCATTAAAGTGTTACTTAACAATTTTCTTGAATGTCTCCGCACCGAGCTTATAGCATGGTAAGACTTAAGTTGGGAAATTGCATGTTCCACAGTCACCCTGTAGTTTACATACCTATTTTATTTTCTACATTTTCGTAGCTCTTGTCCTCATTTTCGCGACAGTTGGGCAGACGTATATCCTGTACCTGTTTGGATATGTCTTATCTCCTAGTATGTTTAAAATGGGGGGGGGGTAGGGCTAAAATTTGTCATCAGTGCATACTACTGTGCATCAATTATGTGACCAAGGAGGCCACTCTCAACATGAAATAATGAAAATGATTTATGTTCAATAAAATGGAAATAAATGTTGAAAATTATGTTTCGGCTATAGAAATAATACAACTACTGAAAACTAAATGGAATAGAATATCCTAATACATGTACATGTATACAGTTTTATAAGAATACAATATTAAAACATAAAATAGTGAATGCTGTAGCTGTAAGAAATTTGAAAGAATAATATGCTTCGTTAAAATATATTTTCCCTTTGTAGCGATTGACCAACAATCCGAACCTGCGCCGAGACCGGTAACCGTGGCTGCCTCTCTGAGACCGGTAACCGTGACCGGCAACTGTGGATCAACATGCCGGAAAGAACAACAGTGGCAGGGGCATGGGTAGAAAAAAAGTCACCAGTAGCACTGATCAGAGAAAACCAGCTGGCATACAACAAGTTCATCACAAAGAAAGTTGACAAATTATTTAGAGAACTCGGAGTTAGCTCCGATGATGAATGAAATAAATGCACCATGTTAAATAAATTATGACAATAAAATGTCATAAAAATGATTACGTGTTTTTGTCTCTATCTCCAGAAATATTCTAACTCCTTATACGCTCATGTATAGATGAGAAAGTTAAATGTTCTGAATTTTGACTCTTCTCAGTTTACAAATGTTTTGAGAAATCCCCCGCAACATTTGTTCGTTATCAGATGTCCACTGTCTGCGTGAGAGTAAGCTGCAAAAGTCTATTAACAGCAAATAGAATAAACTGGTTTTTGACAAGACTGGATTACGGACTACTCATTTCAAATGAACTTGTATAAAGGTCAAATTAGAGGTCAGTTATTAACTATACCTTACGAAGATCCTATACAAAAACGGTTAAAATAACGCAGTTACCGTTATATTTGACAAAATTGAACAAGCACTAATTCAAGTTCCGCAAATATACGAGTTGCCGTCAAAATATACCCGTTATAAGGCTCATAATAACCGATAATTGTCTGGCGATTCCCACGGAATATTCATGAGTGCAAGTTAATCTGGCAAAGTATACAGACAATAATAACCACCGGTCAGTTTACATACACCCACATGGATTTGACATTTTTGTTTCAATTTATCAAAAAGAAAAATTATCGGACCATCCGTCATGTATACTTAATAGTTGTTAAACATAGCTAAGCATACAACGTTGGTATGACAGAAACATTCAGAAACTGATAGCGATATGTGTTTTAAATCTGTTAAAAAAGAGTACAAATAAGAAACTTACATGCAAATCCCTGTGCATAAAACTGGTCTGTAAGCACGTGGTCTAAGTCAGATAGATAATCTCATGGGGTTGTCTTTACCATACAGACACTCGCTAACGTATATCGTATAGACAAACCCACACGTTTTCTATCCTATACAAATTAGCAGAAAAAGTCATCAAATGCAAGAATAGCTATTACTATTTTTATTTGTCAAACAGTTGAAATATGAGTCATTGATAGCATATAATATGTAAATTATTAATTGCATTGAGAAGAATTTTACTTTTTTTTAACACAAAGAACCATAACTTTTAAACTGCTGATTAACAAAAAGCTTGACAAAAGTCATCACCCTTATGAAACGATACTCAGAGCGCAATAATTAGGTTGCTATCCCCAAGATCAAAGTCAATCCTAAAGGTCAAGTGCTAAAAAACATACATTTCATCTCCGCTCTATAACTTTTAAACCGCTGAAAATATTTTAGCTCACCTGTCACAAAGTGACAAGGTGAGTTTTTTGATCGCTTTTCGTCCGGCGTCCTGTCGTCCGTTCGTTGTCCGTTAACTTTTACTTTAAAGGACATCTCCTCATAAACCGTTCAGTCAATTGAATCCAAAATTCACAGCAATGTTCGTTTGGTGGTCACTTTGAAAATTGGATTTAATTCTATGCAAAAGAAAAAAAATCTTCTTAAAGAAAACCAAAGAGCTAGAACTTTGATATTTGCCATGTAGCATCATCTAGTGCATGCTGACAAAGTTTGTTCAAATGAAAGTCTTTGGGTTAAAATTGGCCCCGCTGCGGGGAAACGTTAATTTTCCATATATGTATATAGTAAAAACTGAAAAAAACAACATCTCTTTAAAAACCAAACGAGCTAGAGCTTAGATATTAAGCATGAAACATCTTCTGGTGAGTGTCTACAAAGGTTTTTCAAATAAAAGTGCTTAGGTCAAAATTGGTCCCGCTTCGGGATGTCATTGATTTCCCTTACATGTCCATTGTAAAATCTGAAAATTAAAAAACAAAACAAAAAAAAACAAAGAGCTAGATATTTGGCAAGAAACATTGTACAGAGAGTGTCTACAAAGTTTATCAATTTAAAGGCCTTTGGTCAAAATTGGCCCCGCCCCGGGGGTCATTTTCTTTATATGTATCTTGTAAAAACTGTAAAAGTCATCCCTTATAATGCCAAAAGAGCTAGAGCTTAGATATCTAACATAAAACATTTTCTAGTGAGTTTGTTTAAATATAATTCCTGGAGTCAAAATTAGGCCCGCCCCGGAGGGTCATTGGTTTCTTTATATGTATATAGTATAACCTTTACATATCTTCTTTTGAAAACCCCAAAGAGCTAAAGCATCGATATTTGGCATGAAATGTCTTCTAGTAAGTGCTTACCAACCCTGTTCAAATAAAAGCCCTTAGGTAGAAATTGGCCTTGCCCCAAGGTTGTCATTAAATTTCCATACATGATTATATATAAAAAAAAACTGAAAAAACATCATCTCTTAAAAAATCAAAAGAGCTAGAGCTTAGATATTAAGCATGTAAATATTCTGGTGAGTGTTTACCAAGTTTTTTCAAATAAATGCCCATGGGTCAAAGTTTACCGATTGTTCATGGAGTTTTTATATAAAGGTGAGCGATTTCAGGGCCATCATGGCCATCTTGTTAAATAACTTTGCACATGTGATCACCATTTTGGGTCAATGTGCAAAACGTAAGTTCGTTCAATACTTTTAACTGAAATATCCATCAGTGTATGATATCAGTATGTAATATAAAGCTTCAAGTATTTTAACCCATGAGGTTAAAGTCACATCACAACTTCAAGCACTCGTTTAAGCACCAATCAATTATGAAATCAGTATCAAGAAGATCAAGCCCTGAAACAAACAATTATAGAAATACTACATACATGTACATACTGAGATCATTAACACATCACAATATATACAATTTAAGTCATAGCATGATTATAACATATATCTGACACGAAATAGCCAATATAACAGTCATTTAACCATTCCAAGTACAGTTGTCTGTATTATATTCAACATTTAATGATTCAATCCAGTGGCCTTTGAAATAAATAAAGTAAGCTTATAAAATAGTAAAAACAATAATTTGACATGTAAAAAACATACCAATTGCGGATTTGACTCAAAGACACTCATTCAAAAATACTCAGTCTTGTGGTGTTACTGCAACATACTATAATTAAACATGTGCAAAAAAAGAGAATGACAGTGATTTATATAATTACTGCAAATAGATATTAACTTTAAATATGCTGCCATTATCAGATGCATTGTAAACAAATCATGTACAATATACACGAATATCTTCTTTTAATAAACTTCAGACACACAGATCATGTGTAACTCACTTAAACAAAGTAAGCAACCAATATAAAACTTCACCAACCTCAACCCAAAATCCACTATCCTTTTTAAGAATTAATAGAATTTTATCAACTTATAAACGATTGAAAAACATGTCTGCCTTTCACAAAAACTCATGACAACTCAGAAAACGGCGGGAACAATTACACGCATGACTTACTAATACAACAGCCAAGTGAAATCACTCATACATATTTCAATCAATAAACTACAACTGATTATTTCCCTTTGGTTACACTTAAAAACATTTAAACTGCTGCAATGTTTTAACATCACTTGGCAGAAATGATTGTCATTATGACACCAAGTGCCGAGCACACCAATCAAGTATATACCCTCAAGGTCTAGGTCAAAGTTAACTTGGTTCAAGTCTCCTCTATAACTTACTGACAATTTAAAGTTTAAGGTGTGGAGGCTGTATAAAGTCGTCCCGTACATTCAATCAGGGATGTTATATAACTAATGCTCGTTCAGCACGACAATATTTATGTGCTTGACGTAATTTTGTTCTTTTCATTCGGCTGTTTTCTTTTTGGGCGGTTCCAGTATTCCTCATTTGAATACTGTTGAATCACCCTTAGTATATGTGGCTTGCTTTTCAAATTTGTTTTTTGACGTATTATCTATGATATGCAGTCTTCATAACCTCTATCCCCTTTTAAAATTCAAGTCCATTGTCTATGCTTCCCGAAGGTTGATAGTCGCCGCTTTGTCCGTCCGTCTGTCCGTATGTCCGCTTTTCTTGTCCGGGACATAACTTAGAAACCACAAGAGAAATCAACACGAAACTTAGCAGGTAAATAGATCTCATTGAGTAAAAGTGCAGTGCGAAAGAACCATAACTCTGTCTTGCTTAATATTTGAGTTATTACCCTTTGTTCATTTTTACACTTTAAATATTCAATTTAAAAATTTGTTCTGGACATAGCTTTAAAACTATAAGAGATATCAATGATTTTTTGAAGGCAGATAGATTTCATTAGGTAAAAAAGCATCGCAAAAAGAACCATAACTTTGCCTTGCCTTATTTTGGAGTTATTGCCTTTTGTTCATTTTTACACTTTGAACTTTGTCCGGGATATAAATCTTAAACCATTAGAGTTTACAATATGAAACTTTGTAATAAAGTTATAAATTTTAAAATAACAGTTATAGCCAATAAAAGAAAGAACAAGCAAAATTTGGACATTTGACCTTGAAGATCAGGATCATGTTTTGAATGATAGTCAAGGTTAGTTTGGTCAACGGAAAGGTTTTGTCCTAAGGGTTGCTGTGGCCAAATTAGAAGACAATACACTAAGAATTTAAAAGTTATGATCCAGGTACAAATTTGTGGATGGCACGCCGCCAGGACTATAACAATACCTCTACATTTTTTTAAAAGTCGAGCTAATAAAACTATATTTTTACCAAACGTGCTAGATAGTTTCAGAACCGTTTGAATTTCTGTCTTCGCCAGACCGTCAGAATAAATGATTGTCTAACAAAATTTCCAATCCTTCGTTCCCACCCATTACCTCCCGGTGAAGAGACAGCACGTAGCTCCGTTACACCGCTAGAATTTGTTTTTCCTGCCATAATTTCGACATATTAAGCGTCCTCTAAATGTCGAAATTTTGTACTAAATTTCGCATGTATTAAATTTCGCAAGTCTCTCACGCGATAATTTTTTGCGCTCTTTAACGCCATAATTATCGAGTGAAGAACACACAACATGCGAAAATTAAGACGATAATTATCGATGTGAAATTGTTAAATTTGACTAGTATTAGAGTCCCCGGTTTACAGAAAGGGCGATAATTATCGCGTGAGAGACTTACGAAATTTAGTACTAAATTTCGCCCTTTTTAGGCGATTATTATCGCGGGTTACAATCAAAATATTATAGACGGAATAGGACCCTGTAGAATTCTGTTATAAGTATGATAAGTATGATATACTATGGATTTCAAGATACGATGATATAATCTTAGCGAACGTATATTAAATGTGTAGATGCTGGATTTGTTTACTATATGTATGTTCTCCAGTGGTTACTTCACTTCAGTGTTGTTATATTTTTCTGGTCCTTCGGGATCATTGATGCCAGCACTATTAAGTGTTGAGAGTTGAGTACCGCTCATGCCGGTGCTAGGGGGCGTGAGGGATGTTGCACTCATTCATTATCCCTCATGTACAGACTCAATCAAACCGAGTCTGCAATTCTTATGTAATTTTGTTGTGATTAATGCTTCCGAGGGATCACTTGGTTTCCAGATTTTTTTAAAACAAAACTCGAGGGTTGCTGGTTCGTGTTTAATGTGTACTGGACACTGATATATCATACACAGTCCATCAGATTAACATTTCAACACATACATATTACACATATATTATAGTACTAGAGTAGCAACGAGCCCTGAAAATATACAGATTAAGTATTCCTTATCACCATGAAATAAATAAATTAAATACAAACACATATAATATCTTTAAATATAGCAATTCATTATATCAACAGATCAGTCCATATGAATAATCTAAGAATTATACCTTTTTTAATATATCATTTATACACAAAATACATATCTAAAGAATATACATTGTACTCTTATCATTACCTTAAAAATATGCATGTAGTTCCAAAATAAATAATCAATTACATAATGATAAACATAACGTGTCAATTGTGGATCAAACGCCTGCTACATCACACCTGTCTCATACCTGTCTAACAGTGCTGTGAATAATGTTGTATTACTGTAATTTTCAAACAGCAATTCATAACAAATAGAAACAGTGATTTCAGACAATAAAGTATGCTAAAATCTTGAATTCTAACACTCAAGAATATTACTAAGTTATCAAAATAACTTTTATTTAATATACAAAATACACAACTGTATTAATTAAATTAATTCTTCATTTAGCTGACATAAAAACTTTTAAGAACAAATAAAAGAACCAATACCAAACTCCTCAAACCTTAATATTTAAAAAAATAATTTCTAAGTAAGAAAACACATATACATATATGTCAAAATGACCATCAAGATATGATTACACAAAGGATAACCTCAAGTGAACTTTAGGAGGGAAACATCGTGGATAAGTAGATAGCAAATTTCGTCGAATGGAAAGTAAAAATTAAAATCAAACAAGGTTGACAGGGTTGTATGTCTTAGAAAATAACAATTAACCTTACAATTGCGCTTGGTTGCACATTTCCGCCCCGTTTTAAATGAAGTCCCGTCATTGTCTCGTCAAAATATCTCCACCTCAACTGACTTGCTAAAAATCTATGATAGTTATAGATAAATAACTAATTACAATAAACATATGTATTGTTAATAGAACACAATATGATTCTCAGTATGATCAACTTCCTTTATTTCAAAAATAATTTTTACTTTAATGACAATGTACTTCAAGGAAAATCATTCTAAAGAACATCATTCTAAAGAACAATGCACTTTAAAGGCTAATTTACTTACATTTTAACTTCCTTAAGACAATTTACTTTGCGGACAATAAACATAAAGAAAAATATACTTAAAGTACTATGTATTTAATACAATGTACTTTAATGAACATTCGACTTTCTCCCCCTGCATAAATTAAAATGTTCCCATGTAAAATGTCATTATGATAGATCTCATAAGAACATCAATACTATATATTTATATTTTAAAATAAAAATATCAAAAATTTGATTTAAAGTGTGATATGATATAGGGTTTTTTATTATTATTTTCAAACCTTAAAAACAGTTTAAGATTTTTAAAACATATCATGACATAAGAGATGTAAAAACTTTTCTTGCTGTGTCTAATTCCATGGTTTGAAGTACTCTTGATCCTATTCAGGTCCCCACAGCTCTGAATTTAGAATGATATGGTGTAGTGCTGGTAGTGCTTGTATTCACAATCACATACATTTGAAAATCTCCATACCGTTTTGGTTCTTTCCTTGTTCTATCAGATATTCCTGGTGGATCTGGTGGTAAAAGACTTTTCCTACAAGGGTCTATCTTCATTGGTTGTGTTTTTGTCTGTGTATCTGATTCTCCTTATGTCGTCTCTGCATCAGTATCGGTTACTTCTACAATAGTATTTATACCTGTGGCTCTATCACTCTTATCTCTCATTGACTTTTACTTCTATTTCTTAAAGATCCTGTAACACATTTTTTTCATGGTTTTATTTCATAAATATGATGCTCAAATTAAGATTTGTCAATATTGTAAGTTCCAATAAGCATTATTTATAAAGATATTACCGATTTTAATATTTCATGTAAATAAAGGGAGATAATTAGAAATTTATTTTCTATAAATTCTAAGTCAAATTTTCCAATAAGAAATTAATGCATATAATTTATTGATTAAATATAATGTGCTTAAATATTTGCAGTACACATTTTACATATTCTTCGATGTTTGAAAATTGTTTTACTTGCATAATTATATACATATATATTTTTTTGCAAGTGTGGTATACAGACAGTAACAATATCAATCACAAAACATACAGGATCTTTAAGTTTCTGTTATCTGTTTCTTCTCTATGTTCAACACTTTCATTTTCATTTTCTGTTTCTCTTTTTTTCCTATATCAGTTCATCTGTTTTCTTCTATTATGGTGTCTGTTGTGTTTGCCAATGTATCTTCATGTCTATCTTTAAATGTTTCGGTTGTTTTGTCATTGTGTTCTAAATTCCCATGTTCTTCAAGTAAATTCGCCACTTCTCTTTTTATATGTTGTTCTGAGCTTTTTATTCTCACATTTATGGTCTGAATAGTCTGAGAAGTAGCATTTGCCACTTTATTTTTTCCTGTCTTCTTTTTATCAGGTGTCTTTACTTCTACAGAAACATAATTGAAGGTCTGTATCACAATTTTCTTCTATCTTTATAAACTTAAAATACGGTACACTTTTTCCAACATTCTCTTTTGTTATGTTGACTTTGGATTTATGGCGTTCCCATGCTCTCTGGATAAAGATAATATCCCATTGTCAATAATCTTCAGATTCCTCGCTTGTGACGTCACTATCTTTTCTCCTGACATTCTTTTCTCTTTTTCTTTATCTTCAATGATAATTTCAATATCCTCTTCAGTGTCTTTTCAATCATCCAAGTAGTTCACTGGATGTAAATGATTTCAGTGAAATGTCTTAAGTGTACCATCTGGAGATTTAACTTGAAAAACAGGTATGTCTTGTCTTGGCTTGTCTATTACTTTTTATATTGGTTCTTCAAATTTGTCCTTCGCCATGAGCTAATATTTTAACTTAAACCTATTCTCTTTTTTCTATTTTTGCTACTCTTATCTTCTTATTATATTGTTTCTTTTGTTTACTATTAGCTTTATAAGTGAGTTGTTGTACTATTTGTCTTTCTCTCTTTTTTTGTCATCGATGTATTTTTTGCATTCTTATTTGAAGTCGTCTTTTCTCAGGCATTTTCAAACATTGTGTCAATTGGTAGTCTGGGACTACTTCCAATAATAATTCATGATGGTTGATATTCCAGTAGATTTATGAGGTGTGCAGTAATATGCAATAACCAAGGAGTTTATGTACTTTTTCCAGTCTGAGTTTTGTGAATTTTCTAAGGTCCCTTGTAAAATAAAATAAATTAATCTGAAGTGTGATAATTGACAACTGGGAATAAGTGAGGTCTTTGTGACATTAAGATCTTGAATAGTGGAGTGTTGATTGACTCGTGTTGAACTATGAAAATATATTTTTGTAGTACTACAGGTGAAATTGAAATAGTGTTGTTGAAAACACTTCATTTTGAAAGTGAAATTAAAAAATGGTAGGAGACCACCATATTTTAATATGAAAAGTGAAATAATGCTGCATATAGCCACATTTGAAATAAAAAATCAGTACGGGAATCTTGTGTAAGTAGTACTTAAAAGTTCCTTCTGCGAAATTAGTGCTTGAATTTAGTGCTTGTGATGAAAGTGCTTAGTGCTTGAAATGAACAAAAGAGCTGTGATGATAGTGGTTGAAAGGTATATTATGCCTGTGTTGTTATATTGTGGAAAAGTGCTTGCAATTATAATCAGTAAATAGTGTTTGAATAAAAGTTAGTGTTGTAAATTTCTGTTTACACTATAGTGCTTTAAAAATAGGGTGCTGTGAAATTCTAATGAAAGAATAGTGCTTGAATAAGAATTGACCATTGTGATTTATTCTGCTTTAATCAAGAAATTCAGTGCTTGGAAATTTGTTTGGTTATATACACAAGCAATAAAATTTGGAGCTATTCAAAAAGATGACCATTTTCTACATGAAGCATTGTACCAAGGACTTAATAGAGAATTAAGACATATCGCTCAATAGAAAGTGAAACCATCTTTGACTATGATCACTTCAAACTTACAAAACTCGAAGCAAACATCAACTCTTCAGGCAAAGTAAAGACATGTCATGTCACTCAATAAAATTAATACTTCCATACATTCATGAGAACTTGTTATATTTTGTAATAAGAAAGAATATATGGCAAGATTATCCCAAGAAGCCAACACAAAACAAGGTTGACAGAGATGTATTTCTTTGTAAATAAAATAAACCTTAGAAATAACACTTGTTACATTATAACTTCTTTAGAAGAAATTATCATACAAATATAATACCGCCAGACAAAAACCCAACATGTTTCACAAAAGAAATTGTCCCTAAAATTCAGGTCAATTCTTATGTATCACTGTTAGTCTAGACTGGTATGATATAAATCAAAATGTAAAATCTAAAATATTCAAGGTAAGATATAGGACTGTTTAAACAGAAAAACATGTTTTAACAATAATTACAAAGTGCTACCATGTATTTTATCATATTTACATTTAAATTATTATTTTGATATATGTTTTACAGATTTGCTCCTTTTTCTTTATTAACGTCTACAGTATGAAACTGAATGAGATAAATGAACATTTAAGTCTTTATTCGTCAAAATATTATATAGAGGATATTTGTTTAGTTCAGTGTAAGATCGGAATATATTTCACCGAGTGAGCACCAAAAGGAATATTTCACGAGTGGCGCAGCCACGAGTGAAATATGATCTTTTGGTGTTCACAAGGTGAAATATATTTCAATATTACACTAAACTAAACAAATTTTCTTTTTATTACATGCAAAGAAACGTTTTAAAAAGACATTTAACCTCATACGGAATGAAAAGCGCGCCAAATAATAATACAACGTGACGTCATTTACGACGTCACGTCATTAAGCTGGTACCCAGTACTGTGCACGCTGGTATTTCACTGAAACAACGTAAGGGGCTTAAATTCAAAACAGTGAAATTATCAAAGTGGTAATTTCACTGTTTCAAACAGTGAAATTACCAGTTTTATATCACTGATATATTTCTATAAACCACTGAAAAGCATGTAATAAATTTTTTTTATAAATATTTTCAAACAACGTTGTCAGGATTAAGCACAATATACTAGTACAAGGTATTGAGATAAACTTCTGATGGTGAGGAAAAATTGTTTGACAATCTTACGCTCCCCGGATACTGCGTAAGCTAATGAAGAAAAACCAAATATACTACCGCCACTTGGTCAGTTGTGTGTTGACCTGCCGTAAAAATCCAAACAAACTTATCATTTGAAAAAGCAGACGTACTTGTATAGATTTATCATTCAGATGTGCCTCGGCTAATATCTATAATGACCTCGGAAACAATACGGATTGAAAGTAGTTCTACCACGTGGTTTCATATGTAAACAGAAACAGAGATAATGTAAAACGAATGTATATATTTTGACATCTAATGTCTGTTCCGGTACTCTTATGCTTGAAAATATGTCTGACAACAATTTGTAATTTAAATATGCCCACTGATGTTCAACTTTAAAACAAATCCGACTAAATGTCAACTTTAAACAAATCCGACTAAATGTCAACAGGTTGGTTTTTTGTACTTTCGGTTTCTACAACCATAATAATAAATATATAAATAATGTATTGTTTGCTTTTGTACTCTGAATTCACTTATTTTTGGTGGACTTTTACTACATATATTGGAAATAAAACTTGTCAACAACTCCCAGCATTAAATTACTATTTGTTTACATGTTTAGTTCCTTAGCGTAGGTTAGACCGAAATACCGCATCCGTTCTGTGTATTCATACTATTGTGTTCGAGGTCCTTATCCGAAGACTGACGGAAAAGGCCGAGTAGTTGCGATTGTAGATTTATTTGTCCGACCGTGCAACAAGTCGTAACAGGAACTTAAGATTACAATTGATTACGGTTAGTCTTGAAACAAAGTTTGCGTAATAAAGTCATTTAATAAAGATGTGAGCTACTTTGTCAATAATTTCAATATTATATGTTGCATACGTTTTACGTACTAAGATACATTTATACATGTAGGTTCATTGTCCAGAAATAATAAAATTTGTCTTTGATGATTCAGAAAAAGAATGTATATTTTAGAATCTTTGAAAACAGTAAATTATCAAATTGACACTATGTTGGAAATGTCATGTCACGGCTCATATTTGGCATATAACATCAGTTTCCAGTCATTTTCATAAAGGAATATTGATCATGAACTTGGGATCAATATGACCCTGTCCTGAATGCTTTATGAAGCCGATTAATGTATAGAAACCCATATCTTTACATTTTCATAATCTTGTTTAACCCCGAACCCCCCCCCCCCCCCCTTTTCCCCGAATTTCCTATCCCCTTCCCCTTAGTGGCCTATTCATCAATCATCTTATTGTTTTATTTGATTTTTGATTTCCAAGTCGGTTTTACTATTCTTTCTTCTTAAGTATCATTTTAGCGATAAGCCTGTCTGTGCTCTCCCTTGCGCCCTGTTCTGTTTTTGTTTAGGGTCCTCCTGTGCTCCTTGCCACTTGTTCTTGTTGCTGGTTCGTTTGAGGGTTGCGTTCATTGAACCCCGCCTTTCCTTGTTGATCTTGTTTATCATATTTTAGAAATATGGTATGTAGCATTGCATATTAGACGTCTACAACAGTTTGGTGAAAAAATGATCCAAGGTGTCATTTAGTATCATAAGGATAATAATCAGTTAACAATTCGGCGACATTTATGTTTTTGATTTTGTGTTTTTCTTTGCCCACCGTTGTTCCAGTACCGTCCATGAACAGGCTCAATCAAAACGAGCCTGCAACATTTTCAATTTTGCCGTGTTGGGCTTTCTTTAGGGATTCTGTATTTATCTATTCTATGATCACATCCGTGTTATTTGTGCCGTGTGGCGGCTGTAAAAAGTCTCCCCGTACATTTAATCAATGATGTTATATTTTCGATCCTTGAAGATCGTTCAGCACAACATTATTGTTGTGCTTGTGGTATTTTTAGTTTTAACTTTTCGGCATTTTCTAGTTGGGTGGTTCCAATATTCCTACTTGAATAATGTTGAATCACCCTTAGGATATGTTGCCTGCTTTTTAAATTTGTCTTTTGACGTCTTATCTGTGATACGCAGGCTTCAGAACCTCTGATCCCCTTTCAACATTCCATTTTATTTAGTTCCGCCCATTGTTTTCTCGTTTAGGGCACACGCTTTTTATTACTTGGGGACCATACGCCGCTTTTCATGGAATGACACGGAAGTGTCACATTGAAGGTTCCATGATAACCGCCGTATGAACACATTTGCGGATGTTTCTAAATTCAAAATTTTACTATTTCATGTTTAAATGATGAATTCTGCTTAAGCCGGTGCTAGGGGGTGTGGACGGTAACTTGCACTTTCCAGTACCGTCCATGAACAGGCTCAATCAAACCGAGCCTGCAACATTTTCAATTTTGCCGTGTTGGGCTTTCTTTAGGGATTCTGTATTTATCTATTTTACTCTTTATTTATTCACACATACTGAGGTTTTCCTATGCACCTGCCTATATACAAAAAAGCAAATTACGATTCCGTCCGCAAACTACATGCTACAGATGATTTTGAACAATTTTTACAATCACAATCCTTATTATTTAAAAGATTTTGGTTTATATGTTCTACAAATTAATGTAATAACACAATGTGCTAGGGTATGATTTTTTTACATTTTAATGCTTTTGTTATTATGTTGACTAGAATTATCACTTTATTGTGGAAAAGGTATTGCATGTTAAAGTAGACCATACAATATTTAGCCGGCAATCTGTGATTTGGTTATTTTTTTCTTCATGCGAGCTGCCCTGCTCCATAAAAGTGATTCTCTGCATAGAGTCAAAATCCCCTTAACAAAAATATCACTGTCCTTTGATTTGCAATCTCGATTTTTATTATTTAAAATATTCTCTATTTAAAATAGAGAAAATAAGAATCCCTAAATAAAGCCCACCACGGCAAAACTGAAAATGTTGCAGGTTCAGTTTGATTGAGCCTGTTCATGGACAGTACTGTCAAGTGCAAACTACCGTCCACGCCCCGTAGCACCGGCTTAATTTAATCAATGATGTTATATTTTCGATCCTTGAAGATCGTTCAGCACGACATTATTGTTGTGCTTGTGGTATTTTAAGTTTCAACTTTTCGGCATTTTCTTGTTGGGTGGTTCCAATATTCCTACTTGAATAATGTTGAATCACCCTTAGGATATGTTGCCTGCTTTTTAAATTTGTCTTTTGACGTCCTATCTGTGATACGCAGGCTTCATAACCTCTGATCCCCTTTCAAAATTCCATTTTATTTAGTTCCGCCCATTGTTTTCTCGTTTAGGGCAAACGCTTTTTATTACTTGGGGACCATACGCCGCTTTTTTCATGGAATGGCACGGAAGTGTCACATTGAAGGTTCCATGATAACCGCCGTATGAGCACATCTGCGGATGTTTCTAAATTCAAAAATTTTACTATTTCGCGTTTAAATGTTGAATTCTGCTTAAGCCGGTGCTAGGGGGCGTGGACGGTAACTTGCACTTTCCAGTACCGTCCATGAACAGGCTCAATCAAACCGAGCCTGCAACATTTTCAATTTTGCCGTGTTGGGCTTTCTTTAGGGATTCTGTATCTTTCTATTTTAAGCAGAATTCAACATTTAACATGAACTGGTACAATTTGGAATTTGGAAAAAATTTGGTTTACATATTTTACAAATTAATGTAATTATACAGTATGCTAGGGTATATTTTTAGCTCACATGTCACAAAGTGACAGGGTGAGCTTTTGTGATCGCTTTTCGTCCGGCGTCCGTCCGTCCGTAAACTTTTACTTTAAATGACATCTCCTCATAAACCACTAAGATAGATAAATACAGAATCCCTAAAGAAAGCCCAACACGGCAAAATTGAAAATGTTGCAGGCTCGGTTTGATTGAGCCTGTTCATGGACGGTTCTGGAAAGTGCAAGTTACCGTCCACGCCCCCTAGCACCGGCTTAAGCAGAATTCAACATTTAAACGTGAAATAGTAAAATTTTGAATTTAGAAACATCCGTAGATGTGTTCATACGGCGGTTATCATGGAACCTTCAATGTGACACTTCCGTGCCATTCCATGAAAAGCGGCGTATGGTCCCCAAGTAATAAAAAGCGTGTGCCCTAAACAAGCCAATTTCATCCAAACTTCACAGGAATGTTCCTTTGGTGGTCACCTTTAAAAATTGTTCAAAGAATTTAATTCCATGCAGAACTCTGGTTGCCATGACAACCGAAAGAAAAAACTTTAAATATCTTCTTTTAAAAAACCATAAGAGCTAGAGCTTAGATATTTGGCATGAAACATCTTCTAGTGAGTGTCTACCAAGTTTGTTCAAACAAAAACCCTGGGGTCAAAATTGGCCCCGCCCCAGGGGGTCATTGATTTTCCCTATATGCATATAGCAAAAACTGAAAAAATCTTCTTTTAAAGAACCCAAAGAGCTAGAGCTAAGATATTTAGCATGAAACATGTTCTAATGGGTGTCTACCAAGTTTGTTCAAATAAAAGCCCTTGGGTCAAAATTGGCCCCGCCCCAGGGGGTCATTGATTTTCCCTATATGCATATAGTAAAAACTTAAAAGATCTTCTTTTAAAGAACTCAAAGAGCTATGGCTAAGATATTGAGCATCAAACATGTTCTAATAGGTGTCTACCAAGTTTGTTCAAATAAAAGCCCTGGGGTCAAAATTGGCCCCGCCCCAGGGGGTCATTGATTTTCCCTATATACATATAGTAAAAACTTAAAAAATCTTCTTTTAAAGAACCAAAAGAGTTAGAGCTAAGATATTTAGCATGAAACATGTTCTAATAAGTGTCTACCAAGTTTGTTCAAATAAAAGCCCTGGGGTCAAAATTGGCCCCTCCTCGGGGGTCATTGATTTTCCCTATATGCATATAGTTAAAACTTAAAAAATCTTCTTTTAAAGAACCCAAAGAGCTAGAGCTAAGATATTTAGCATCAAACATGTTCTAATGGGTGTCTACCAAGTTTGTTCAAATAAAAGCCCTGGGGTCAAAATTGGCACCGCCCCAGGGGGTCATTGATTTTCCCTATATGCATATAGTAAAAACTTAAAAAATCTTCTTTTAAAGAACCAAAAGAGTTAGAGCTAAGATATTAAGCATAAAACATGTTCTAATAAGTGTCTACCAAGTTTGTTCAAATAAAAGCCCTGTGGTCAAAATTGGCCCAGCCCCGGGGGGGTCATTGATTTTCCCTATATGCATATTGTAAAAACTTAAAAAATCTTCTTTAAAGAACTCAAAGAGCTATGGCTAAGATATTTAGCATCAAACATGTTCTAATAGGTGTCTACCAAGTTTGTTCAAATAAAAGCCCTGGGGTCAAAATTGGCACCGCCCCGGGGGTCATTGATTTTTCTTATATGTGTATAGCAAAAACTTAAAAAATCTTCTTTGAAAAAACCCAAATAGCTAGAGTTAAGATATTAAGCATGAAACATCTTTTAGTGAGTGTCTACAAAGTTTGTTCAAATAAAAGACCTGGGGTCAAAATTGGCCCCGCCCCGGGGTCTTTGATTTTCTTTATATGTCTATAGCAAAAACTTAAAATCTTCTTTGAAAAAACCCAAATAGCTAGAGTTTAGATATTAAGCAAGAAACATCTTCTAGTAAAGTGTCTACAAAGTTTGTTAAAATAAAAGCCCTGGGTCAAAACTGGCCCGGCCCAGGGGTGTCATTGTTTTTAACTATATGTGTATATAGTAAAAACTTAAAAAAAATCGTCTTTTAAAAAGCCCAATGAGCTAGAGCTTAGATGTTTAGCATGAAACATCTTCTTATGGGTGTCTACCAAGTTTGTGCAAATAAAAGCCCTTGGTTAAATTGGCCCTGCAACGTTGGGGGGGGGGGGGGGGGGGTTGGGGGCCTATATACAGGTGAGCGACCTCAGGGCCATCATGGCCCTCTTGTTTTATATTTTAATGATCAGGTATCACATTTTTTCATTTTTATGCTTTGTAGTTTGGTTAGATTTTTTTCTGCATACGAGCTGCCTTGCTTCATAAAAGTTCTTCTTTGCATGAAGTAAAATTTCCTGAACAAAAATATCCAGTGATTTGCAGTTAATATGCTTTTCTCGCTTGCCTTTCTATTGGTTTTGACAAATTAACATTTGAACGGTGGATGACCTCATCCATTCTTATACTACAGCTGTGCTGTGGCATTTATCAGTATTGGCAATAAGGGATCAATATATGTATGGTCTTTCTTTCAGAACCTCACCTCATATGTCATTTAGGATTGTATATGGGTTGTACGGTCATTGAAAATGTCAGTTTTTTTGCGTCATCCCATTTTACTAGAGAGTTTGAGCATCGTCTTTGGATAGATAACAACATATTTCTATTTGGTCTTAATCAAACTATAAAATCAATTTGTACAGTGGTGGTAGTATTTCTTCTATGGCCAAGCGATACTTTAATCTATAACTGCATGAGCATTCTGTGCAAAATTCAAAAGCCTTCTGTTACAATTTAAAATAGCTATGAAATTATTAAAATGCTTTAATACTGATCAAACTTGGTACAATTGTTAACTGTACCATTGCCTTTGTAATGACATTTTCAATTTTCTGTTACCATTGCAACGAGGGGACTTTTCAAAATTGCCAAAAATCATTACTTTGCGCTGATTTTTTTCCATCAAAACTGATTTCAAACTGCTGCAACTTCTCAGTTGATTGAGATAGGATCAAAGGAGTTGCACTGTAACAAGTTACCTAAGCGATCTTGGCGGATGAGGGTGGCGGCAGCCCCGTTTCAAACCCTAAAGCACATCCCCCTCTTGCACCTACCTGATGTATCTTTTTGATAGCGGGCGGCATCGTAAAATGTATACACTATACTCTTGTTTACAATATTTCTCAAACAAAATTATATGTTTGGGACCTAAATAGAACATTTTTTCACTATTTGAGGCCTCAAAGAGGGAGGTGGGTGAAAATCCGTCAAAACACGTCTAAATGAGGTAAAGTATCTAAAAGTTAAAACAAGTCCATCTCTTCAGGTTACAAATATAACAAACCATTTTGAAAAATATCGATAGCTTGCATAAAACAACATATGCCATACTGGTTGAAATACCGGTTGATAGATGGTATTAAACAGCACGATACACTATTGAAATACTTTAACATGTAGCTTTTTATCATTTCTCGATTTTGCTTCTTTAGTGGCTTTTATTGCTTATAATACTTCATAACTTGGTAATTTTAAGTTCTTATTTTTAGCTCACTTGTCACAAATTGACATTGTGAGCTTTTGTGATCGTCCGTCGTCCGTCCCTTTGTCCGTAAACTTTTACTTTAAATGACATCTCCTCATAAACGGCTATGCCAATTTCTTCCAAACTTCACAGGAATGTTCCTTAAGTAGTCAACTTTAAAAATTGTTCAAAGAATCAAATTCCAAGATCATTGATTTTCCTGATATGTATATAGTAAAAACTTAAAAATCTTCTTTTAAAAAAACCCAAAGAGTTTAGATATCAAGCATGAACTATCTCCTAGTGAGTGACTACCAAGTTTGTTAAAAAAAAAACCTGGGGCCAAAATTTGCTCCGCTCAGAGGGGGGGGGGGGGTCATTGTTTTTCCCTATATGTGAATAGTAAAAATTCTTGGTTAAGTTTTTGCGTGTAAGCTAGTATCTCCATAACTACTGAAGGGAATAGATTGAAACTTCACACACATGTTTTCTGTGACTTTCTAACGTCACTGAACGTGATTGGCACAAGTTCCATAACTCTGATTTGCTTTTTGCATATTAATGCCCCTTTTTCGATTTACAAAATTTTGGATAAATCTCTGAGTGGATGGCATATGTATTTTACAAAAAGCCCTTGTTTGATAATTTTATGTAAAATAATATGTTTCCCTCAACAAAACATCTTTTTGACAGGCTTTGTGCATGTTTTTGTGACAATTGTATGCATTCATAATAATTAAGCAGTGATTTACTCGATAAAACATCTAAATGACAAGCTTTTGTTCCTTTTTGGGACAATTTTATGTATTCATCTAGGTAAGCAATAGAATACTCAACGAAACAACCTTTTGACAAGTATTTCGAATTGTCGAGCGTCGCTGTCCTCTGATAGCTCTTGTTGAATAATCTTTTTGCACTTTCTCATTTTCTTTCTTTTTAATGACTTTTTACATATACATGAACACCTATGTACCTTTTGTATATCCTACCAGTAAACATACAACTTAATTAAATAGATTGAAGCATTTCTAATGATGTTTTCTACAGTGATTGTCCAATTTACCATGTGCATGTGAGTGGGTGGGGAATAATACATTTAGTGTTTACAATGTTGTAAATTTAAAGGATTCAAATATGACATGAAAAACAAGCTGATATCATTTAATGTCATTTTTCGGGAGAAAAGAAGGGGAAGCGCCGTGGCGAATGGGATCGGCGTAGGCCCGACTGAATTCGGCCGTCCGGACGCTCGAGCATTTCCCGTTCTCGGTGGGCACTCGGAGGTACCCACGTCAGAGAAAGTTACCTTTTCGGACTTTGTCATTTTTCGAGAGAAAAGAAGGGGAATTGCTGCGGCAAAGGTGATCGGCGTAGGCTAGGCTGATTTTGGCCGTCTGGACGCCCGAGCATTTCCCGTTCTCGGTGGGCACTTGACGGTACCCATGTGGGAGAAAGGTACGTTTTTCGGACTTTGCCATTTTTCGGGAGAAAAGAAGGGGAAGCGCCGCGGCGAAGGTGATCGGCGGAGAGCCGGCTGATTTCGGCCGTCTGGGCGCCCGAGCATTTCCCGTTCTCACTTGATGGTACCCACGGCGGAAAAACGTACAATCTTCGGACTTTGCCATTTTTCTGGATAAAAATGCGCAATTTTGCCGATTGCCCCCAGCATAGGCTAGGTGGTGATAGGGGTGATCGGGGGCGCGATCGAACCGTCCGACTGCTGAGCTTGCGGCGGACGCCCTCCCGTCCAGCTCTGGTCAAAGATGCGCTTTTTTGCCAATTATCACCGGTATTCGCGAGGTGGGGGCGGGACTCGGCACGGTCCGATCCGACTCGCCGAGACCTTTCCAAGCTATTTTCTCATTCCTGCTTTTCAGATATACATGAATGTATGAAACGAATAAATAAAACTGTCTCTTGACACATAGATGTCAATTGGGTCCAAACTAAAAGTTCAGTTAACCAGATGGCAAATTTGTTTGCTGAGTACATTTTTATTACAACAATTTCCAGATTATTACTTATACATTGGTCACAGGGTTTTGGACTGTTGACATAAAACTGGAGATTTGACTCTCTTTTAATCCCTCATCTCTCTTTATATAATGTACACTGTGTATTAACCTTTCAACCCAATACCGCAACTGCTTAAGTTATATTCTGCAGTCAAACTTTACTATCCATGCATGTGAATTGCAAGTTTTTTTTTCTGTATTAGAAGTGAATTACGTAACGCAAAACATCTTAAAACTAAAAAGTAAAATTTTATTTATAAACACACAATCCAAAATTAATATTGTAGATTTCAGACAGTTTGATGGCATTAAAGACGACAGTAATTAGTGTTTTTGTTGTTGTTGTTGTTTTTAAAAGTAAATCCAATTTTGAATAAAGCAATGTATTCTATATATCACTTAGACCTTAGGCATAACAAACTTGGATCATTATCAAATTTAGATTTTGATTGCGCCTTTTCCTGTCATTTTATTTCCATTTTTAAGATGAAATCACCAAAAGTTATATACAGTTGTCAATATGGTGTGCAAAATAAGTCTACAATGACCCTCTTGTTATTGAATTTTAATACAATTACATTCCTTTTTACCTATTTCAATCAAATGTGCCTTTATTCAAAAGTTTTTGTGAAAAAGTGATAATTTATTATTTGGCTGTTTACTTTTACCTGAAATATCAAACTGTATTATGTACCCCACCCACTCATTTAGTTACATGAAAAGTCGGGAAATGTATGTAGAAACTCACCAAAGAAAGCGTACATGTTTGAATAAGTTTTCATATTTACATATAAAACATACAAGAAATAAATTAAATGATTTTTTAAACTTGGATAAACGGAAGAATAATGCAAGTAAATTATTAAGCATAAACTTATAAGGTTGAATTGAAACGCTGTGTTCAACTTATAGTGCTTAATTTCCTATAAAACTATTAACAATCTTGCATACTCTATCCAAAAGTTACTGAATTTTGTTATAAATTATAGATTAAAGTATTTCAAGTAGTTAAATTTAAAATAATAACAATTTAAATACATAAAAATAATGTAACTTACAATAAATTTGTGATTTTTATTAAATTATTATTTTACCTCACCCACTTAAAAAAATACACATTTTCTCAAAAAATACAATTATATAAAAAAAATCAATTGCACATTTCATATGCAGAGGATGGTTTCTTGTAATATAAACCATAGTAAATCAATTGATTTGTAAATTGCATTATTACATGGAAAAATGTTCGGACATCTTAAAATTTTAGCAATTTTTCATTATTTTTCGCCACAATTTTCATCCTGTGTCTGTTAAAAGATATTTTTACATTAAAAATAGATACTAAATTTCTATATGTGACATGTATTTGATACAAAAATGCATGAAAAGAACAAATGCATCTGTTTTAACTGATTAAAATCAAGTAAAAGTAAGTAAGTTGTTATTTCCATATTTTTGGCGGCCATCTTGGACGCCATCTTGGATTTCTCTGTTCGCCACGATTTATGCCAATTTATGCCGGCAGTTTTGGAAACTACGAATATATTGGAACATTTTGGTATATGACACCCCTTGTTAAAATATGGGTCCGGGTTCAAGTTTCTGAATGGCTTGATTGTCACCCTATCATACTTCTGTTTTCCAGACCAGGCTTAACGACAGGTTGAAAATTACCGATTTAGTAGATTATTTAGAACCGACAATTTCTGATCTATTTGTGAATGTGAAAAGTTAAAGGTAAATAAAAAAAAACAGAAACGCTATACAAAATGGAAATATTAAAAATTGTGCAGACGATTTGATATAGGCTATTGCAACTTCCGTCCACTTGAACTTATAGTCATGTGAATTATATTTATAAAATGTAAGTAAACAAATAGGTTAAAAATATACTTAGTCTTCATTTTTATCAGTACACAAATTACACACTATTATGTGTATTAATAAGTAAAGTAGATCTATATAATAAAAGGAAAATTATGTTGTAGTAGCATTTCCGAGGCCTTGCATTTTGCTACTCGCAGCGTAGTAAAATGATTATCTCGCTCGACCTTCGGTCTCGCGAGATATCAATTTTACTACGCTGCTCGTAGCAAAATACAAGGCCTCGGAAAGCTACTACAACATAATATTCCGTATTTATGAAGATACGCTATTATAAATAACGATTTTGACAGGTTATATTGTCGAGTATAACACATTTTAAGTAAATGCTCAGAGAAATCAGGTTATGGTTATATGGCAAAAAATATTTTATGCACGGCCATATAATTTTTCATAAGTCTTTATAAACAAAATATGATATTGCTCTCCCGCTTCGTTTATTTTGAAACAATAAATGGTTATCCATTTGCAGTTGCTCTGTATATTCTTACTTTTAAAGATTTTAAATTTTTTATGGCTGTTTGTATATATAACCCGCGCTGATAAGTGAGGATTATATTGCTTAAACCCGTTTATATACGGCCATATAACATATAAAGAATGTTATACATGTTATAATGAATTTATAATACAGCAAACTTTCTTAATTACAGAAAAAATAAAAAAAAACATAAATTGACAGAACGGTGTATATAGTATATATAAACGTTATGATTATCCAATGAAAACTGACGTTTCAAGCGTGCAGAATTATTTAATTAAACTGTATATCTGAGTTGCCATTGATTTATTTTAGCTGGTGTATGTTTTATCTTATTTGTAAATAATCATTGTTAAGAGTGATGTCTCTTTAAAGATGCATGCCTCATAGATAGGAATTACCATAGAATATTGTACAATATAGAGATAATTTGATAACAATGTTAGCAGACTCGAGTAATATAATTTCAATAATATAGCACTTCTGAACAATAGCATTAGCAATATCAAACTGCAAATTTTTTTCTAAACTGTACATATTATTTATAATGAATACTATAGATATGATACGAATCATCAAGGCATGTTTTTCAAACCTCATACCTCTGAATTCATTGAAAATTTGGAAAATGTACTGAAAAGTAAAATATTGTGAATTGAACAAAGAAAGAAATTGACACATTGCAAATGGTGCTTATAATTTCATACAATCCACGTAAATTACCAAAAAGAGGTGAACATATGCTGCAATACCCCATTCCTATGTTAGGAATGAAGCAGAAGTATAGGGATGTATTCTGTATTTAAATTAGTCATTAACCATACAAAACATGTAAATAATTAATTGAATCTTAAACCTTTTTACTTTTCTTAAAATCTTAGTACATTTTTCAAAAACAAAAAAGATATTGAAATATTTTAAATAAGCTTTAAAGAGCTGAATGGATTTCTTATTGGAATTCATTTATATAGATATTACTATTACATAATTTTCTGTTAATATCTGTTTAGAATGATAAATTATCAGCGAATATCTTTTCGTTTTAGGGAAATATTCAATATATTTTTATGAAACAAGATGAAATTTAATATATTTTCACGAGCCGAAAAGGCGAGTGAATATATAAAATTCTATCATGTTAAGTGCAAATATATTTATATAATACAAAAAAAAACGGGAAAAAAGTAACCTTTTCGCTTAGTTTTACCCTAATAATAAAAGTTATTGACAATATCCCTATGCAGATGCAATTATACGGAGGCAGTAATGCATTGATTATTTATTATTATGGGCGAATGACGCGGTTAGAATTCAATACACAATTTATAACTGTCTTGAGAAGAAAAAAATACATGTATAACCAGATAACTTTTGATGAAGAAATGAATAGCTGAGAATACTCTTTGCAAAAGAAAGACACCTGAGAAAGTAGTCCTCAAAATAAATATAAGTTTTGGCTCCGCCCTCTTTCATATTTATTTTTCATATTTTTTTCCACAAATATGATATATATTTGGCTGATATAGCACCATAATTCATGGTGTAAAATTTAATAAATTCTATAAATTTTCTAATACTGGAAGTTGTCAAAGCGACACGCCTCCAGTTTATATAAATAAACGCCTAAATAATGGCCTGAATTTTTATCTGGAGCGTAATTATAATATATAATTATTTTTGAAGCTTCACTGGTTGATATAATTCATTAAGAAAGAGTGTAGTGCCCATCATAATTTTTAGTAATAGCCCTTTTTGTTTTGAAATTGTCCGTAATTTTTATTAACAGTTTGTCTTCTTTGTATAACACAAAATGTATTTGAGATGTATACTGGAAACTTCATATCCTGGAAATTTCATATCCTGGAAATTTCAATGGTGATTTTTGTTTTGAAAATGACATTTGTTGTCATTTATAGTTTGTCTAAAAAATGTTGTTGAGCTTCAAAAGTATTTTTGTTCTAAAGATGTCCTGTAAATATCAATGGTGATTTTGCTTTGAAAATGCCCTTTGTTACATTTAAAGTTTGTCTTCTTTGTATAACACAAAATGAATTTGAGATATAAAATTGGTGAAAAGGAGAAGTTAAGTGGGCAAGTTACCATGTGTATTTTTTGAGTTATTGCACTTGGAATATTTTTCATGCTTTACCATTTTGTCTTATTTCATGTTTAATTGTTGTACTGTTTCTCTTTTGCATAATTTTTGTTCAGAACTTAATTCATCAAAGCTTTCAGAATTATTAATTAGATCTACAACGATTATGCAGTTGACAAGAATTTCCACTCTCATACCTTTTCCTAGTGTCACCACAGGTCAGATTACCAGACCCTTTCCCAAAGGGAAATATGCTTTTTTCCCCAATTTTGTTTTCAAAAAGTTCCCAGATTAAAATTAAAAATTCCAGTGATCCACCGACAAATGCTGATTAGAGACAGAATTATGTTTCCACAAATTTCAATGTCAAATGTTAATTTATTTTTAAGCTTTAAATGTTTTTGCATTGTCAACACACAATTTAAAGAACTATGCCAAAAGAGCAGGAAAAAGGTTTTCCCATTTAAGCAATTTTTTGACGCAAAATTTCCCAAACTGCCGGCCAGATACTTTTCCCCTAAATGGCTTTGAACAGGCTATAACATTTATAACATAAATACTTTTATTTATTTGATTTATTCAATTTTTTGTTCACATAATAACTAATTGAGATATAACAGCTTGAATTTTTAGCTCACCTTGCACATATTTTCGGCATTAATTGTAAACGGAAGGAAATTTCCGTAACAGTTTTCTCAGCAACTACATATCACAGCCTCTTGATATTTGGTATTGTGATTGCATTAACACGTAGTCCCAAGTTCAGGTCTATCGCTTATACCGACTTAGTTAAATGTTCGACATAAATGGTCAATGTTAGGAAATTTTTGTAACATCACAGCCTAATGTTATTTGGTATACATATGCAACTCGGCCATTTTTGTCTTTGACCCATTTTATTAAAGTATTATCCAAATTTGTACTTCGTCTTGTTAATTATGATGTCATTGTTTAAATTTTCATGATGTAAACACGCTACAGGGAGTTTATTTTTACTTTAAAGAAAAACAAAGAGGTATTTCCATACACTTGTTTGCATTCCTGTTGCTGTTGGCCCAAAATACTTTACATTTGACACTAACCTTTAAATGACATTAAAGGATTTTATAAACCTGGTGCTTGTTTTTAAAAAGAAAAATACTTTTAAGATCTATACCTTAAAGTGAGCGATATAAGGCCATCATGGCACTCTTGTTATGGATAAATATATCTCTTACTGTTTAAAAAGAGAAAAAAATACAGAATCCTTAAGGAACGCCTAAAAGACAAAATTGAAAAAAGCAAATGTTGCCGGCTCGGAGCATTCAAGGTTATTGCCCTTTCACATGTATTGGAATGTCATTGCACATCTATTTTCTAATTTTTTTTCCTGTGTATTAGAAGAATTGTGATTCTGCTATGACTTCTTTTTATACATCCTTGTACATGTATATAAAACATACTTTTTACCAAATACATCTAGTTGTTGGAGATATAAAAGAAGTTTTTTTTTAACTATACAGATAACATTTCTTGGTTCAATAAGATTTCAAACAAATATTTTAAGTATGTACGCAACATGTACAAAATTAACAAATAGTATTCCCAATTGATCATATTTGAAAACATACATCTATTTATAACATCATTTTTATTGGCATAAAGTAATTTTTACTGATTTATTTGCGTTTTCTTTCGATTTATACTGATTTTTGTTTTCTTTCATAACATAAATCAAAATATTAATTTTGATATTTCTATCCATAGCTACTGTAGACAACATATTCAATAACTGTTTAGATAATAATTTGATGTGGAAAAACGAATATTTATATACAATATAAACTATAGAAACTATATTGACATATGTCCCTAACCGCTGTGAATCGGAAACCTACCATAGGCTATGTGTTCTTCATGTAAGGATTTCAATCCAAATAGCTTAGGGAAAGTTGGTGATTTTACTCGTCTAATATAATGCACGGAGGGACACTCTTACATTACAATAAAAGTTGGAATGTCGCCATATGACATTACAGTGATGGCGCGTTGCAAAACAAAACACAAAAAAATGTAGGTCATCAAACGATATAGAGCCTGGTCTGAATACAGGGATGTACAGGCTGGCCTGGCTATGTACTGGAAGCAAAGTCTTATCACTTTTATTTGTACAAGATAATTGTTAAGAAACTGTATCTGTCAAATAACTACATCATGTCATTGTGTTTAATATACTGTAATAATTAGTCATTTTTAAGCAATGGAGATTTGTTTTAATGATTATACTGTAAGAACTAGATAAAGCAATAAGGATATTTTAATAACATATTCCATTGTTTAATAATTAATGTTCAATGCTTATAAAATATTGTTTTCTATGTATTATATGATAATAAAATTATGCAACAATAGTCTAAGTTTGGTTATAATAATCGCCTGTAGTATGTGTACCCTGTTATTCTGGGATTGAGCTTTACTGGGAGAAATTGATATGTAATGACATCAGTACTGGGTAGTCAAGGAAATTGAGTCAATAATGATTTTATATATTTTACAATTTTCTTAGCAAGTGAGGTAAAATCAAAATAACTTGCTAGTATTTCATTAATTAAATCAAAAAGTTATAATAATGTTGATATATTAAGGGAGATGTTTACTAGACACTTAAAGATATTGTGGACAACGACAATAAACATTCCGTCCTCACAAAAGCTTGCCTCTTAATTTTCATATAAGCCTAATTGATGAAGCATTCAGTAATAAAATAACTTGCCCAAGTCACAGGGGCTTTAAATGTCAAAATGGTTTCCGCTGATTATCTTGAAAAGTATTTATCACAAAGTCTTCATATTTCACATATTGATTGATCATAACGAGTAGATGACCCCTATTGATTTTGCAGTCACTAGGTCAAAGGTCAAAGGGGCTTTAAATCTCAGAACAGTTTCCGCTGTTTATATTGAAAAGTATTTATAACATAGTCGTCATATTTCACATAGTGATTGGTCATAACTAGTAGATGACCCCTTTTGATTTTAAAGTCACTAGGTCAAAAGGCAAGGTCACAGGGACCTTAATTGTCAGAATGGTTTTGGCTGATTATCTTGAAAAGAATTAATTACAAAAAGTTCATATTTCACATATTGGTTGGTCATAACAAGAAGATGACCCCTATTTACCCCTATTGATTTTTGGGTCATGATGTTGAAGGTCAAGGTCGCAATGGCCTTGAATGGTAATATGATTTCCGCTTATTATCTTGGTTACTATTTATCATAAAGTCTTCATATTTAACATATTGATTGGACATATCTAGCAGATGAACCCTATAGATTTTGGGATCACTAGGTCAAAGGTCAAGGTCACAAGGGCCTCAAATGTCACAATGGTTTCCGCTAATTATCTTGGTTACAATTCATCGCAAAATCTTCATTTTCACACGTTGACTGGTCAAAACTAGTAAATGACCCCTTTTGATTTTTGGGTCACAAGGTCAAAGGTAAAGTCACAGGGGCTTTAAATGTCAAAATGGTTTCCGCTGATTATCTTGAAAAGTATTCAACACAAAGTCGTCATATTTCACATAGTGATTGGCCATAACTAGTAAATGACCAATATTGATTTTAAAGTCACAAGGTCAAAGGTCAAGGTCACAGGGGGGCTTAAAAGTCAGAATGGTTTCCGCTGATTATCTTGAAAAGTATTTATCACAAAGTCTGATATTTCACATCTTGATTTGACATAACTAGTTGATTTTGACATTTGACTTTTGGGTCATTAGGTTAAAAGCAAAGGTCACAGGGCATTGAATGGTAATATGATTTCCACATATTACATTTGATTATTATTAATCTCCAAGTTTTCATATTTCACATATTGATTGGTCATAACTAGTAGATGACTCCTTTTGATTTTGGGTCACTAGGTCAAATGTCAAGGTCACAGGGGTTTAAAATGTCAGAATGGTTTACACTTATTGTCTTGGTGACAATTCATCTCAAAGTCTTCATTTTTCACACGTTGATTGGTCTTATCAGGTAGATGACCCATTTTTTGTCACAATGTCAAAGGACAAGGTCACAGGGGCCGAAATAGTAATATGATTTCTGCTTATTATCTTGGTTACTATTTATCACACTTTCTTCATGTTTCACATATTGGTTAGTCATAACTAGTAAATACCCCCTATTAATGTTGGGGTCACCAGGTCAAAGGTCAGGGTCACAGGGCCTTCGAATGGTAGTATGATTTCAGCTCATTATCTTGAAAGATAATTATCACAAAATCTTCCTATTTCACATTGTGATTGGTCATAACCGACAGAGGATCAGTATTGCTTTTGGGGTCCCTATATCATAGGTCAAGGTCACAGCGGCCTTAAGTTTCAGAATAGTTTCCGCATATTATCTTGAAGACTTTTGATCACAGTGTTCATATTTCACATACTGATTGGTCATAACTAGTAAGTGACCCTATTGATTTAGGGGTCACAAGTATAAAGGTCAAGGTCACAAGGTTCTTGAATGTTAGTATTGTTTCCGCTCATTATCTTGAAAGCTATTTATCACAATTATTTTCATATTTCTAATATTGATTGGTCATAACTATTAGATAATCCCTGTTGATTTTGGGTCACTAAATCAAAGTCTTAGGTCACAGGGGCCTTAGATGTCTCATTATCTTGAAAACTATTTATCACAAAGTCTTCATTATTTTTCTTTTTTCCATAATTTAACACTTCCATGTACCCATTTATGGCCAGTTTCTATAACAAAATTACCAAATAAGTAAGTCAAGGGCTAGAAAGGGGGGCTTATATGTCGTTCGACATGTCTTGCTATTATTATTATTATTATTATTACTATCATTATTATTATTATTATTAATATTATCATTATTATTATTATTATTATATAAAACAATTTAAACAAAACGAATAAACATCTTATCATTTGTATTACATATAAATGAACTTCATATTGATCGACCATAATCATATGGTTTGATTTCTGCAGGTTCGCAATCTGTAGCAGATAGTTCATTTTTTGTGTGGTTAACAAAACATGGACTAAAACATAATAATGTATTATTATTCTGTTATATATAAGCCTTTGACATTTCGAGTATAATGCCAATAAATGTGAAATTGTTATATGAACAGAAATCTACTCGGACATAATTCGCCGTACATATCTTAGTGTCACAAGCATTGGCCTTCATCCTGATGGTCTGTCTCAAATTAAACTCTTAGTCTGATGAGATGTCTTAATGAAAGTGCTTTACAGAGCAATTATGTACTTTGTGATTTAACCGGTCCGGAGAAAGCTTTCCGATTCTGCTTTCAAAAAATTTTCATACAATAAATGCGTAAGCAGACGGCAAAAAATGATCTATTATCTTCACCCTTAATCTGATCTTCAATAATGTCTTCATACATAAGTTTGAATTATATGAAGAACAATTGAAGTAATAGGAGTTAAGAAAATTAACTCTTATAACCAAGATGTCCAGTATATTGTTTTTTTAAACCCAGTCTGACAAAGAAAACACAAGACAGTAGTTCTGATCTGAATTTTAATAAAGCAATACAATATACATTAAGCTCGACATATTTAATACGAAATTTTTAAAGGAATCTACATCTTATAGTTCTATTTATATACAATAAATTGTAAACAAGCTAAAACACTACTAAGTATATCGAACAGTAATATATTCTTATTGTTGAATAGATGTAAACAAGCTTAAAACATAATATCTAAAATTAATACTAGTATATTCTAATTCCATTAAAGCAGTAAACAAGCTGAAAAATATATCTAAAAGCAATGTTTTCTTATTTCAATAAAGAAGTAAACAAGCTGAAACATTATATTTAAATGTAATATATTCTAATTCCATTAAAGAGGTAAACACGCTGAAATGGTATACTTATTCTATTTAAGAGGTAAACAAGCTCAAATCTACAAATATTATATACTGATTATATTAAAAAGCAGGCCTTCAGATAATAGAAAAACTACCGCCCTACTAATTTTTCAAATCTCTCCTTAAAACATTATATAGTTTAAAGAAGATGAAATTAAATCAAAATGTTCATATTTTAACATTCTTGATCTGAAAATAAAACAATTTGCTTTTCCGCCAACGAGAGAAACCTTCTTTCATTATACTACAAAAAAATTCTTTCATCCTGGATGTTTTTCCGGTATCACGTGATTGTACAGGACAATATCGCGACCTGTGATACGGAATGCACAGACTGTGTGCGTATTTGAGTTAATTTATACTGGCCAACGGTTGTCCATATGGGCGAGTCCTCCAAACGGGTATTAGTCATTTAAGATTTTTGGAGGATAGTGCAAGATACAGATACAGAAAAGATGCTCCAATTCCAGAAGCTTCTACTTGTTTTAATTAAGCGGGCGCGTATCAAATGTTCACAGCTCATTTCCACATTTTCTTTGTATTAAAAAGCAAATATAAATTGCCAACATAATCTAGCAAACATCTATATTAGAAGTTGAAATTATTTCCAGTGGGATTTTACAAAATTTAGTTATTTATTGTGCATCAATTTTCATTTATTACTATCCCTTTAAATCAACTTATCGTACTTGCTCTAAGCAGGCAAATGTTTTAAAATCAACGTTACTTCCAAAATTTATTTTCATCCGTCACCTAGTACAACAGTTTAATATAATTTATGCTGACACATAAAAGCCACAAGAAAACATTTTGAAAAAGAAAAACAAGTAAACAATCACTTAACTGAAACTATTATTATGAATGTTGAACAAGAAAAAAAAAACAATCACCTTAGTGAAACTGTTATTATGAACAAGAAAAAAACACAATTACCTACGTGAAACTGTAAGTACGAACAAGAAAATAAACAATCACCTAAGTGAAACTGTTATTATGAACAAAAAAAAAACAATCAACTAAGTGAAACTGTTATTATGAACAAGATTAAAACACAATCACCTACGTGAACTGTTATTATGAACAAAAAAAATCATCTTAAAACAATCTGTTTACTGAAACTGTACTTATGAATTGTGAACAAATTAAAAGCCAATGTCTTAACTGAACCTGTTAAATAAATGGTAAAAAAAAACAAAAACAATTTTTTAAATGAAACTTATTATGATCAAGCAGATGTACTCATGCCTATTTTCATATCTGTTATCTTCTACATGTATATAATTATCTATATTATTAACTATATTATATTTTGAATTTTGTTCTTAAATTATTGAAAAGAAAATTGTTGTGATTTCTTTTTGATTTTGTCCAATCCAAACTTTCCATAATCGAACATAAAACGCTGTTAAAATGAGACACATTATATACTTGTTGCAAAATATTTTAAATGAATTTAGTAAGTCAATACTATTATAAGGACGTGTTCGTTCTTTCGTCGAAAACTAAATGCATCAATAGAATTTAGATAACGTTGTCATTAATGGCTGTCAAAATCCTTTCATTCACTGAATAGCGTCCGAATGTGTGTCGTAACAATCGTTGGATTGACTAGACAGTGAGCGAATCATACATGTACCTACGTCTGAGATCTTCCCTGAAACTTCATAGGTCATGCACCGTTTCCTGATAAAATATAGATTAAGCGTGTTTACATACCAGTCGATCTTATTATGCTTTTGAACGGATCAAAGCTAAGATGTTAGTCAGAAAGGTTTAATAATTAAATATTAACACAACAGGACATTACCTGCTTATAATAACAGCTCCTACCATGTGCTTAAAAATGAAGCATTCCATAAAAGACGCCGCCGCTCACCGCGTCGCCAATAATCATCGTTTCATTTAACATGTTTCATTTATTTTTGGTCATATGGCGACTTCTCAACTTTATAATAACAAATATATACAGGTTCCAAAAACACCTGATTTGTGACATTTGAAAATTAATGGCACAAAGAAGTACAACTGTATTTTCACTATATATCGTCATAACTGTCCTTATTGTAAATCAGTTGGCTAAAACTAAAACATTTTAAAAATATATTTAAGAATATAAAACAAAACTTTTGATATTCTTTCAATGACAATCCAAACAAACAAAAATGGACGATTACTGACCATTTAATATTCAATTTCATGCTGTTACATCTTAACAATGTGAGTCAATATAAGAATTCTTACAATGTTGAATTTTTGTGTCTATGATACAATGGTATCATATCCAGTATATTTAATCTATGCACATCTTTACTCTGATCATTATTTGATAATAACAAGAAACAATTCACTAAAAACATAAAAAATACCAACCTTTTTAAGGTGTTTCCTCAGACAAGAGCTGCCCACGATAAGTACTACTAAAACAACAACTACACAGGTGACGACAATAATAGTAACAGCTGCAAAAAAAACAAAGTTTAAAAGCAAAAGATATTTCTATATATTTAAATCATAATAATTTGAAATTAAAAACTGTCATATTTTTTTCAGACCGAAATAACTAAAAAATGTTCAAAAATAGTTCATGTTTAGAATTAGTTTTTTAAAGACATTACATACAGTAAATATGTTAAAGGTATTACTATAAATCATATTGAATAGTATAGTATGTTTATGTATTCTTATCTTTTAATTTATCAGTTTTAACATGTTTTAATGAAAAAAAAGATTATAATAAAATATAGAGGATATTTCTTTGTTTCACGTTAGATAGATAAGATCAGTCAATTTAAATATATACTATGCTCATATTTGATAAAAAATACGTTTTTTTAAAGAAATTTGATAAAATCTAGGTAACTCTTATTCAGTATTTCAACGTGAGTGAAAGAATGCAAATAAATATATTTGTGACGCTGCATTCCCTTTTACTGTTCAAGTTAACTTGCCATTTATTAAAGTTTCAGAATTTACGGGAAAAGATGTAATAATCAAATATATGTATATATTCAAGACGACGAAAACTGTTGAACTAAAACATTAATTAATGCAATATATTGGAGGCTATTTACAAAAAAAAACTTTTTCACTACACATTATAATAAAAATAAAATGAATCAAATATTGCATTTACTTGTGTAATTGTCCGTGTCGACTTGTTTTTTGTCGTCATCACTGTCATCATCATGATGAGAATCCGTTTCATTTGATATTTTCACTGTAATTAAGAATAAAAACTTTTTTGGACTAAGACTTCCTACAAATCTGTTTTTGCCATTAGGTTTATAAGATATTGATAAAATAGATTTGACGCATGTTGTACATTGTAAACACCATTTATATGCAATCTAAACAAGGAACTTTTCCTCATCATAACTTTTGCAACTAGTATGACTCTTGTCTTTTATAGAATAACAAAGTCAGTAAGTGTTTTATTAAGCGATAACTCACTTTGAATCCATATTGTTTCGTGATCAGCGTCAGAGGCTTTATGCATATTAATATAGCACAGTGTTAGTGTGACAGCTTACATCATATTTATATTTATGTATATTTTGCATAGTTCTTATTTCATGTATATTCCATTTGTAAATGGATTAATGATGTAAATAACATATTTGTATTATTCTTTAAAATTAGAAATTAACTACCAGAACATTCAGATATATCCGAAGATCCAAATGTGGCTGTGGTATTCCCGGATGGACAAGAAAAGCACTCAGTCTGTCCAGTCAAAGGTTGATACGATCCAATTTCGCAATTTATACACTCGAAGTCAACAAGATATGTTCCCACTGGACACTGTGCTGTTGATTTAAGAAAAGAAAAATTACAAATTTGGCATCCGTGAGAAAAGAAAAAAACACATCATGTTTATTCTATTGATATAATATATTCTTTAGAAATAAAAATAATTAACTCGAAACAAAAACAGTATAAAAAATATCACTTTTTACAAGCATACGAAAATAC
>NW_026860109.1:0-39897 GCF_026571515.1 Ruditapes philippinarum
GCAATGGAACATTGTTGTTGTTGTTTTATATGTATTAGTAAAACTCTAGAACAATTCTCCTGATAAGCTGAACATTATTGCCGCACTTTGAAGTCTCAAACGTATCTGCATACGTCGAATTTCGTTACAAAATTACTCACGGGGTGGGGGGAATAAAATCACGTGTACCGAAAAAATTGAGTCGGTGACCCCCTAATTTTTTTAGTTATTTTGACTAAGTATACATTTTAAAGGATGTTTAAAGAAAAAAATCAAAAATTTATTTCAGGAATTTTTAAATAAGCCGCTTTAAAGCCGAAAATTGCGGCTAAACTGAACGTCAATTTTTACACAAAATTGACAATTTTCTTTCCATTACTCAAACAATTTTCGGCGTAAAACAATAAATTTTATATCTGCTTAAAGGAAAAAATAATTTCCGTCGAATGCTGTAGGATTTAAGGTATTTTGTCCGCCAATGGCGTTGAAATACCCGTAAGAGTTGCCAAGGATACGCAACGACGTCATGTTCAAAAACGGGCGTTGATGGTCAACTTTGACGTCATGTGTACAAAAATTGGCTGAAACTATTGAAATAAAATCAACGAAATCCAATCAGAAATATGGTCATTTTGTTGCATGCCAATTTTCAAGACGCTACTCGAAAGTTCGCAAAGTGTCGCGTTCTACCTTAATGAGAAGAGTCAGCAATATAGTTTATTAAGGTTTATGTTTCACATCAATGCGTAACATTTTCAGACTTAATTCTAAGGAGGAAATAACTATTTCATTGTAACCATTGTTGGTTCGTTTACTATCAAGACATGAACATTAGTATCAAAGCGGATTCATTCATTGTTGCATTTCTTTACAAAGTTTTATTGACATGTATTTATTAAGATATAATTTGTGCTCTGCATTTTATATAAGATACGTTAAATGGCCACAAACTATACGTGCACGGATTGAAACAGGAACATAATCAAACCATATCAGCCTGACATTATTGAAAATTTCGCTGACTATAAATGATTGAAATGCATGAATGTGTAGGAAATTATAATTAACGTATCACCCACGTACTATATTTATGTATGATGTATGTCAACATAACAACATGCATATTTCTTTTGTTTTCTATTGTACTATTTACTTCCTAACTATTTGCACATTCAATTTAATTGTCTATCAATTATGTTTTATCTTAAAATGTCAAATCGTTCTATGTCTGGCTGTTTCCATTTTTCAATCTTTTACGCCGATTTTGTCTACAGTTAATGTTTTTAAATGAGAAGAGTCTGCAATATAGTTTATTAAGGTTTATGTTTTATTACGTTTTTCTTACATTTTAAAAATTGAATTACAGAAAATGGTGTAATTATTTTTAGTTTCAATTTACTTTCAGTTCTGATCAAACAAAAACAAAATGTAATCTATTACATAGGTTAATGATTAATTGAAAATATTTTGATTACTATTATATTAAAATTGTCTTCTAAACGATGCTAAAATCAGTATTACATGTATTAGGGGACTGAACTAAGTGTGTTTGTAATTATGCCACAATAACTTATGCATTTCTAAAACAATTTGTGAAATGATCTTTTTTCAGTTGCAGGGGACTCAGAGAGTGCAGGGAGTACGCCACAAAAAGCAAGTCAGTAAAAAGTCAAGATAACTTAGTTGTTTTGAATAACTGTTTTATCAACCTACGAACAAAAACACCATAATTCTTACCTTCATTTAACTTATTCTACTAAATCTTTCATTTAGATTAGATTATAGGAAATGGTGTAATTATTTTTAGTTTCAATTTACTTTCAGTTCTGATCAAGCAAAAACAACTTATCAATCAGTGTCTGGCATACATTGACATATTAAAGTTTCTTGACGAAAGATTTAATGAATTTTAAAATACGATTCATTTTGATTGTTTTGTTGACTTGTCTCTCTTTTGAATAATCTTTTGTATTTCCATGCAATATCATACAGTATTTTTTGGGGTTCATTCAAGCTATTATTTAAACGATGATTTATTTCGATAAAACGAACTATTCGTGTTAGAGGCATACTGTTGATAAATATCTTGAAAGTTTTTAAACAGTAAGATGTTCTTAATGCTATATATATTTAATGATTGTTTCTGTTTATTTCTGTTTTTATGCTTTTAGCCTTTAGTTATAAATGTTTAAAATTTGTATAAATTACAAAAAAGTATTTTAAAATTAAGGAACAACATAATTCATAGAATAGATTACAATAAAATATAACAGGTCTGAAGAAATTCAGTGAGGATGATCTGGAAGTATTTCAATTGTATTGCAGTAATTCAAAATACCCTTAGGCACAGATAAACCAAAACTTAAATATTTTAGAATATTAAATGAAAGTAAAAGCAAATCAAAATCAATAGAAATATTGAGAAAAGGATATGTATTTGTTATAAAAGAGCGAGAATGAATTAAATAAATTTGAAACACACATTTAAACAAACAAGAATCATGAAAAAGCATTGGAACTCAGCAAATTCAAGTATATTTTAACAGCGTTGCTTTTTCTGTGAGATTATTGTTAAAGTTTTCCTCCTGCATTCAATCAAAGACACCACATTTATGACTAAAATCTCCAATTTATTTTGTTTTGCCCATTTTTTTTTCAAATTTAAGGCTATCTTATTGTTTCATATTCCGTCTATACTCTGCTTTTGATGGAATAGAACTAACGTTTCATTATAAAATAAACAACAACAATATACAAAAAAGAACCAAAAATCTAGAGTTATGTAAACAAAACATGTCCTGAGAAAGTTTACAATGACAAAATGCTAGTGAGTACCCAAACGCTGGCTTGCTTTTTCTCATTGTTTGATCATCAAAGATAATAAACAGCACGTGCATGTGACATGGAATAGTTTCTAATATATAGAATAACATATACTTACACAAGTTCCGACTGTCTGTGAGTATAATTATACCCGATTACTTTCTCTGCATAAAAATATATTTAGTTCAAACCACTTAACAATAAGCATAATCAATCATTACATTGTGTCTATACTTAAACAAGCATGTGTGCTGATGTATGATGCCATTAGGAAACAACACATAACAATAATACATTGCAATCTTTGTTTGGTTTATTTTCGTACATATCTTGAATACATATACTTCGCTAAGTAATTTGAATCTGTTTGACGTGTTATTCATAACACTTAGATAGTTTATATAGCAAATTCAAACCTATTCACACAATTTTTTATTTATTATTGCTAGTTGTATAACCAACACCGTTAATAAATTATGACTATATCTATGCATAAGAATTAAAAGAAATGTTTATTGAAGTAGATTTCTTACCAATGTCAAACTAATCATAAACTAATTTAATTAGTAAGCTAAATAAATGTATGCGGTTCTTTCATTTTAGATAATTTTCAAAACTTTTATATCATAAGTGATGTGCTTGCAATTATAATACACCAATTTTTTCAAAAAGTTTAATACTATTCCCATATTTTCTGAGATTATTGTTTTTTTCCTGTCCCTAATAACTTGAAGAGGACAACTTTGATTACTTTTCTACATATTGATATAAGCAAATAGGTGGTAAAATATAGGCCCAGTTCTTGATATTTCTACTAAGACGGTCATTTACGACTTTTTAATGGTAAACGAAACGCTCCAGTGTTTAGACATAAAACTAACTTAAAGGTGTAATATTTTTTCTCATTTGTAGGTCTGGAATAGAGATAGGTTCAAGTAATTTTTATTTTATTTAGAAATGTTGGCACTGATTAAGAACCTAATTAGATATGTTATTACAACAACCACCACAACAACAACAACTAAACCATTACGTTTTCCATTTCCTTTTCTCATTACAACTACATTTGTAAAAACAGTTTAGAAAAAAAACTTAACGTGTACAATTGACTCGAGTTCGTTTTTTATTAGCTTTAAACACTTTTCTTGGTGTTGTCGTGCGATTTCGGCAAGGCGATCTACAGTTAGTTTTACGATATTACAAAATGTGGGTATGATGCGCTTAGATGTGGCGATTATGTTAACTTCTTAAAAATGATTCATTTTAGTTGACGTTTACTTGATGATACGCGTTTTTCTGATGTTTTTTATTTCGAGTAAAAACGAAACGACCATAAAAACATAGGGTCGTTAAGTATATTCGGGTACTATCAAGTATTTTTCTAGTGACTGTCACATCAGAGTATACTACAACGCCCACATACAGTACCCGGCATAACACACATGCTAACAGGTTTACAAGAATTTAAATTCCAATTTAAAATTTCCTTCTTTTGTGTATTCTATGTATGTTATCATACAACGTCTGCACCATTATTCTTTAACGAAACGATAATGTTCAGATCTAACATAAAAATTGTTTATCATCTCGCGTATAATCCAGCTAGTAAACTATTAATTGTAATGAATTGTCTTCAGGCGATATGTTCAGTGCAAAACAATATCAATTTAAAACTTGTGATCGTTTCATCTAGTTAATGGAATTTTATCGACTGGCAGGTATTGAATTGGCACTTTTCATATTGAAAGTATTTTTTATATCATTATTTGTTAAACATTTATTCAGATTATTGAACTTACTTTGTAGGCATGTTTTCAAGGATCAGTTTGGGAATCATCAGTTTGTATCATGTAATTTATAGAATGTTGGAACATTTGTCGGCGGTAAATCATTTACTCATACGTGCACAGTTCGTTAACTAGAATGCAGGATTTTTTGTTATCCGCGCTTTCTGTCGAGTGTAATACTATATAATGCTTGTTGATCGGCTATTTTTTTCTGAGGTTTACTTATTGTGACAACATGGAAAGGGATAACGATAGAAAAGATGCTCGTATATTGAATACAATTTTCTGGGGGTTCACATTGTGACAATAGGTCAAGCGACGTGTTTATACTTTTGCCTATAAAACAAAAAGATTTATCCTTGCAAAATTGAGGAAATGTTGGTATGTCTAAACACCAATCTAGTAACCAAATGAATGACGAGTCATTAATCTTGGCTAGAATTGATCATAACATTATAACATCATACATTATTATTTATGAATGTTTAGAGCTGCATCCCCACAGATGAGCCAACATTTTTCATGAAAACCAAACTTGAGAAAAATGTACAACTAAGATTTAAAAAAGTAAAAAGATATAACATTCAAGCAATAATTTACATGCTACGTGCGATTAAAGATTTTCCCCTTTTTTCCATATTACTATGTTGACCTCTTAATTGGTACTTTGGGTATATTTAAGTACCGATAAAAATGTGAAAGTAACTTTCTTGTTCACTTCGAAATATTTTACTTTTAAATAAATTTTCAAAATGTTCATGAAAATTAACACGAATCTGGCGGCGTCGGCTTTAAATATAATTAAACATTTTATCATGTTGCATCAGCTTAAAGACCAGTACAGACTACACTGTCATATTATTAAGTTTGTTTTACAAAGAATATAATCTTTTTTTCAAGGTCAATTAAGTCTTTAAGTGCGTGACTTTCATTTCCGATGTATTACAAAACAAGGAATTTTATACTTAGAACATAATAAATAATTCATTTATCTTTTAAAATATAAGATATACCATAATACGATGTAGTTCAAAGTAACTTTTTAGACTTTTCTGGCACTAATGCGACCATCTTATTGGTACATCAAGTAACTATTAGGATAGGAAACTATCCATATTTGGATTGAGTGCTATCCTTGTTTAATAACGATACATTTAATTCATGAAGCAATACGTGTTTTGATGAGTACTGTATAAGAACTGTATCCAAAAAATGAGAGGTAAAGGAACAAGTCAGAGTCACAGGTCAGGTAAGTTTAATGTAATTTATCATCTACTAACACATAAAAGAATTATGTAAGTAATATCCTAATGCGAATGTCTGGAAATGGCTATTCTATTACGAAAGGTACACGTGTTAACTTTCAAATAATTGTGAACAAGCAGTAAAAAAGAAATTGTCTTGTTTTTTCATGTATACCTTATTCAAAGTTACAAACATGAACATTTCTTGCAGTTATACATACATAAAAGGGGAGTACTAAAATTGCAAATACAAACTAAAACAAGAAGCGCCGCAATGCGACGAAAACCAGGTTTTCAACGACCAAGTTTTGATGTGACAGCAAAAATAGGTCAAAGTGCACTGAAGTTATTAAGTAGAAGCTGAAAAATCTATTAAAGCAAATGACCTTGACCTTTCTCCCAGATATCTAAGTGGCAATTCAAAGCTGCCACACAGCAATTTTGGTGTCAAAAGGCCAAAGGAAACTCAAGTTATTACGTGAAAACTTAATACATTAACCTTGATTACAGACACCTGGGTAGCAATCTAAAGCTGCCTCTTGATATAAGCTACCCATTTATCAAGTTTGGTGTCAATAGGCCAAAGCAAACTCAAGTTATTGAGCGGAACCTGAATTTCTATTTTTAGTAACAGTGACCTTGACCTTGATCACAGACACCTGGGTAGCAATCCCAAGCTGCCTCTTGTTATAAGCTACCTACACACCAAATTAGGCATCAATAGGCCAAAGCAAACTCACATTATTGAGCTGAAACTGAATTTCTATTTTTATTAACAGTGATATTGACCTTGATCACAGACACCTGGGTAGCAAAACCAAGCTGCCTCCTGATATAAGCTAAACAAACACCAAGTTTGATGTCAATAGGCCAAAGCAAACTAAAGTTATTGAGCAGAAACTGAATTTCTATTTCAAGTAACAGTGACCTTGACCTTAATCAAAGACACTTTGATAGCAATCCAAAGCTGCCTCTTGATATAAGCTATCCATACACCAAGTTTGGTGTCAATAGGCCTAAGCAAACTCAAGTTATTGAGCAGAAACTGAATTTCTATTTTTAGTAACAGTGACCTTGACCTTGATCACAGACAACTGGGTAGCAATCCAAAGCTGCCTCTTGATATAAGCTATCCATACACCAAATTTGGTGTCAAAAGGCCAAAGCAAACTCAAGTAATTGAGTGGAAACTGAATTTTTATTTTTGGTAACATTGACTTTGACTTTGATTACAGACATCTAGGTAGCAATCCTCAGCTGTCTCTTGATATAAGCTATCTATGCACCAAGTTTGGTGACAATTGGCTAAAGCAAACTCAATTTATTGAGCGGAAACTGAATTTCTTTTTTTAGTAACAGTGACCTTAACCTTGATCAAGGACACCTGGGTAGCAATCCAAAGCTGCCGCATGATATAAGCTACCTACATACCAAGTTTGGTGACAATAGGCCAAAGCAAAATAAAGTTATTGAGCGGAAACCAAATGTTGACGCCCGTCCGCCCGCTCGCCGACTTCGGCATTACAATAACCCGGTTTTCGTTGAAGACCTGGTTAATAAACTACCATAATAACTACAAATGAACATGTTCCAATGTACAATAGTTTTCCAATCTTGCGTTTGTACTTTCCAGAAAATGCTTGCAAAAATTGTTACATATACATTGTATTTTCCTCAAAATGTTGCCACATAGAAAAACTTTTGCAAGAAAAAGGGAAAATAACAGAGTTACACTGTCATTTGGAATCGGCAAATATTTACCTGGAACATGATGTATTTTTATTTTTCAAATATTTAAAAATATAACGCAAAATTAACACATATCCGGGACCCAATGTTACCGTAAACAAATACGACGTGATCAAAATGGAATAAGCAACCATAACATAATATTATCTATAACATTATTCGTAATATATTGTATATGAACGAGTATTCTTTTAACATACATAATTTACATGCAACTGTAAAGACAATAAATGATATATATTTGCAACGGCATCTTTCAAACTAAAAAACCGACACGCATGTTTGCATAACAGTCAAAATGATAACTTAAATTAGTCTTTGTTTCAAACTGAACTGATAAAATTATTTGTTATCTACAAAGAGTTTGAATTTAAGATGAGTGACCTCGAAGATGATTAAATTTATTTATCTGAAGTACTACTATAAGTGTATTATACATATTTAAGATGTGAAGCTTGTGACAAACGTTCTTAATATACCAGGGTGTAAGCTGAAGTTTGATTAATCAAATGTGTCTAACTTTTAATCTTCACAGGCCGTGATGTGTCAAAAGTAAGTTTACTTAATTGATTTCACGAATTCTAAAAATTACACACATCACATGCACATTGCCTTAGGTTACGTATGAAACTTCCTGTAATAGTTAAAAAGAAACATAACGAAGAATACACGACAAACAGCTGATGTTTAAAGTGGTGGCATGCCAACAATTTTTATTCAAAGATAAATTATTGAACGTAATGTAAATACAATGATAATCTTAGACTTTTGAATTATTAAACACGTTTTCGATACATGTATATATCAAATTTTATCTCTGTTCCCACAAATTAAGTCTAAAGAAAAGAAAAGAAACCCGACATTTTGATAAATCAAAGCTTTTATTCGTAATTGTTCTATTTTTGCAATATCATTTTATCTTAATTATAAGTAATATTCATTTACGAACATATTACAGTCTTTGCAATAAATCTGCAATTAACATTCGCAAGAAAATTGTAATGCTTTACATAGATCACCCCAAAACAATAGCTTCTGAAAAATGATTAATTGCAGTAGGAATATTAAACATTATTTATTGTGTTATCCATTTCCAGTGGAAATAACAAGGAAAAATGAAATTCAGTCTCTTAGTTTTAAAACTTTTAAACGTATTTGATTTCGAAGAAGTAAGGTAATTTGTTTGTAAAAAATGCTATTTCATTTAAAACGTAAATAAGCGTAATACAAAGAAAAAACAAAATGTTTAATACTTTGTTAGTTTAATTGTTCCTCCTTGTGTCTGAGGGGCTGCCTTTATGTGTTGAGGCACCAGCCTTGCAGCTACGGTTAATTCCTGCGTTGTCGTAAGAGGCGACTAAATGGGTTCGAATTCCTAGAGTTTATGTACCTCTTAGCTCCAGAAGGTGAGGTTGTTTTAACTCCTGGCATTGCGTTAAGCTTGTAACACCCAAGGCTTAGCAAAAACATATTTCCTGTTTCGGTGCCATATTAACTAAACCGTGTCGGTGCGCTGTAAAACCAAAACAAACAGTTTGATTGTAAATTTCTGTTCAAAAGTGTATCCAGGAATAAATTTAATTCATGTTGGAAATTGGAACTGTATGCCATTATCAAAAATGTTACATAATTATATAACAAAAACGGTTGTTTTTCTGTATAGGTATAAATGGCAAGCCTACAAAAAGTTATTCAATTATTGTTTACAAAATATTTTCTTTGTTTTAGATATTTGAAAACACTCACTGGAGTGAAATTAATCTGTCGCATTGTCCTTTATCATCTGTGTTGCATTATATGAACATTCACCAGTCTTTAACAGAGGTCATACAATCTCATATCTAATAATTTTGTAATGCTTTAGTCTGGTATCAATTATAAAAGAGCAAATAACGCTAAACATGACAGCTTAAATGACGCAAACTCCATGCTTTAGGCAATCTCGTTTGGTTCAAAATGCGGAAAATAACAGAACAGCGACAGGACTGTTAAAAGAATGTGCCTGTTTATTTGACCTCAATATTCCAATTTCCCTTAAATTCATTATCTGATCAAATTGAAAATATCATTTACTCATGCAAAAAAATAGCAATACTATGTATATGATTATATTAATTGCTTAACGAAAGGAATCTTGTTGTTACTCCATTTCGAACATGCATATTTGGACTTTTTGAGTAAAGAGAGAAGCAAATGCAACTGTTATACAATTCTGTAATATGCACGCATTTATAACATCTGTAATGTTGTCAGAGAATTATAACCTGTTGTTTATGACATGTTTTATTCTCACGTATTTAATATTATCTAAAACACTGTTATAGTTTTCCTCAAAGGCAAACTGGAATGGCAATATACAGTACTTGAATATTTTTCGTTAGAATTGTTTTCAAACGCTGTGTTAAATTATATAAACTAAATATAAAAAGTTATTGAGAACAGAAAAAACTAATTGATCTGTACAAATAGAAACAATGTTTTGCACAATATGACACTTCAAGTTAAAATATCAGAAGAAATTTTTAAACAAGCACCTTTCAACGAAAACCATAACACAATACTCCAACTTATCTTTATGTTTGTGTTAAGGAAGTATTTTTATAACCGCTGTTATTGAAGTTTGACTCGTAAGTTCAATAAAATAACTAAAAAATAACTAACAGCAATCACTTGCCTGATGCAGATAATGTTTCATGGCGTCACTGATAAATGAAAACTAATCTGTATAAATGAGATAGCTGCCTTTCTTTAAGGCTATTAAGTGAATTATTTGGTCAAATTAATATAAACAGAAAATACATGTTAAACAGACATTCACATAATATTCTAGAATTTGCTCATTTTGAAAAAAAAAACAAACAAATACTTGAAAAAGATTAAGCAACCTTAAAGACATTTAAAAATTCTAGACATTATGTGCTTTTGACGATATATACACAGGCCGCCACAACTGTATATTGTATGCTATTACTAAGTTGATATATTTAATATAAAATAGCAATGAGAGCTTGTGGAATGCCCTTCATTTTATTATTAATTACCGGCAAATATTGATGTCAATAATCATTTGATCATAATGTAGACTGCTGAATAGCATAAAAATGTTGGCACTTTGACATTTTCGTCTATAGGTTCTAATTAAGAGTGTTTTAAATAGGTATATTTACATGCATATAAATTATATATGCCTGTATGAAAAATCAAATTTTGAAATATAATGATTATTTTCCTATAGTATATGTGTTAACTGCATAATTTAATTATAATTACAAAAATGCCAACCGAAACAATAAAAACTTTAACATACATTTTGAAATAGCAATAATTAATTTTTAACATCATTTATGTTCAATCCACAAGTAATATTTATACGAAATCCGTGTTCCTTATTATATTATCTTTATTTCACATATACACGTATTTAGGACTTTCCCTCTCATAGTTATAATAACAAAATTATAAAGTCATAAGCCTAACAGTATTTTGCACAAGTATATATTCATCAATTGAAAGTAGAATATTATATAGTAACATTATATATGTATACCTACATTGAATGTTAAAGCATTATTAAAGTGTGTGTATGTGACCCACGCCAAAAATCGACATTTTACACCATCACTTCATCGTCTTCAAAACTGTGTAAGTAGTCAATATGGTAAGAAAACTGCCGAAAGTTATGACGTTGACCAAATGTATCACGCTATATGACAACAGTTCAAGGAAATATTAAGACATGCATGTTTACATTGCACCCTTTTCTTCATACAGTGCTCGTATAAGCACAGTAAAAATGGGGACGTTTGACGCTCACGCGGCCAAATGGGTGGTTATCAATCTCTGCATTTAGTGCTGGATGACACTAACAATATTTTTTTTTTAAGTTGAAAACTGTGAAAAAATACCCCGTTGTTATACCACTGGCATAAGGTGTCGATAAAGATAGCAAAAATGGTATGCCCGTACTCACACAATCATCAAAAGTGTGGGGAATTGAATAGATTATCCATGAAGACAGAAATCAAATATTTCTCAGAATCTCAGAAATGTAAGACTGTTAACAATTGAGTTAGCTAAGAATTTCAAAAGACAATATGTGTATGTCTCATAAAAGAAGGTGGCTTGACATTAAAAATTTATTCCTTACTGAGGCAATATTTTAACGAGTTTTGAATATTACACGCATGAACATTACATGTATGGTATGCCAGACTTTTCTATTAACAATAAATATACTTGATAAAATAGTAATTTTAAATAACTGCATTATTAAACATGTTTTGACACATGTAATTTTTAATTATATTCCCGCAAATTAGGTCAAAAAGAAAGATAAGAAACTCGATAACTTAATAAATCGAATTATATTCGTTATTGTTCTATTTTTCAATTTCATTATTATCTTTATTATAGGTTATATTTCATTTATGAATTTATTATTGTCTGTGTAATAAAGCTGCAATTAACATTCCACAAGGAAATGATAATGCCTTACATTAATCACCATAGAACTCTAACTTCTGAAACATGATTAATTGCAGTAGGAATATTAAAAGCTATTTATTATGTAATCCGTTTGTTTCCTGTAGAAATTACGAAGGAAAATGAAATTCTGTATTCTAAAACGGATCTTGTTTCGAAGTATTAAGATTATTTGTTTGAAAAAAAAAGCTTCAAAGTATTTTGTTTAAAAAAACAATGATATTTCATTGCGTGAAAGTAAACAAGCATTTAACCGGGGAAACAAAACGTTATTTTTCACTAAATTTTAATGATACATTTGTATATGTATATCATTTTCTTTATATAATTGATAATTCTGAACTAGTGGATATCCAGAAACATTTTTATTCCTATCAGAAATATTTTATTATCAAAAATGCTAAAAATTTAGCAAATAGCACAATAAAATGTATTTCTACATTTCAAAATAGGTATAAATGACAAACCTACAATTTCTTTTAAATGCATGTACATGTAATTGTATACACATTATTTTCTTTGTTTAAGATAGATGAAAACACCCAATGCAATTAAATTAATCAGTAACCTTGTCCTTTATAATAATTATGCATTTCATAATATGAACACTTAACCGAAATATTACAGAGGCCACGTGATCTCAAATCCAATAATTGTGTAATGCTTTAGTCTGGTATCAATAATAAAAGAGCAAATAATAACGCTAGACATGACAGCTTGAATGACGCAAATATCATATGCTTCAGGCAATCTCGTTTTAATGGTTCAAAAATGCGGAAATAACAGAACAGCGACAAGACTTTTCAAAGAATGTGCCTGTTTGTTTGACCTCAATATTCCAATTTCCCTTAAATTCATTAGATGATTAAATTGAAAATATCACTTACGAATGCAAAAAGTAATCAATACTATGCATATGAATATAATAATTACTTAACGAGAACAATCTTTGTGTTATTTCATCTCCAAAATGCAAATGTTGACTATTTGAGTAAAGAATGAAGCAAATACAGCTGTTATACAGTTCTGTAATTTGCAGGCATTTACGGCACCTGTAATTATATCAGTGATTGATAACTTGCTGTATATGACATCTTTTATTTATAACTTCAATGTCAATATACTTGACATCAATACTTTCGTAAGAATTGTTTTCATACGATGTGTTGGGTGTTATAGAAATTATATAACATTTTTGATAACAGAAAAGGCAGTATGCTAAAGCAAAAACTCAATTGATGTGTACAGAAGAAATATATATGGCACAGCATGGCAATTTAAGGCAAAATTTCAGAAAACAATTGATTGAAACAAGCAGTATTTCAATGGAGAAAAATAACACACACGAAATGTCCCAATTCAATATTCTTATGTTTGTGAACATAAGGAAGTAATTTATAAACGTTGTTATTGCAATTTGACTCGTTAGTTAAATAAAGTAACTTAAAGCAATCACTGGGGGTAGATGATGCTTCATGACGTCTCTAATTCTACAATATGCTCCTGTCTAAGAAGTAACGTACAAAGGCAATTGTTGCAGTTGTCAAAATCCGTTTTATATTATTATGTTCCTTGCATTTTGGGTCATTAATTGACATGATACAGCCCTCAGCTTAAACTATATTAAATGTAACATATTCAATTTAACAAATAACAACATATCACAAAGGTCTTATAAGGAATATAATAAACTGAATTCTCGAAATTAACAGTAAATTATTCAAATAAATAATGTTCTAAACAAATATTTATTTGCATTCAAGCTATGATATAAAGCTCAACGAAAAGGTATATTCGACACAATATTTTTGAAGTTAGAGAAAAATAACGATATACCGATCAGAATGATTAAAGGGGGAACTAATTCTGGAAATATTTATGCTAGAGTTATGAATCTCAAGATTGTCACCTACGATGTAGGTGATAATAAGGGAGAGAAAGGAAATTTGAACACCACAATTTCAGTGACAAAACGAAATTATTCAGCTCAATGTTTTGTTTGTAATAAGGAAGTAATTTATAAGCATAATGATTAAAGTTTGAATGGTTAGTTCAATAAAATAACCACAGTCAAGCAATCGCTAAATATTCTGGATATTTCAAACGTAATCCTTTATAACTTCAGAGCTTAAACAGAAAAACTAGAACAATTGGAAGAAGAAAGGTTTTGTTGCATTTGTAAAACATCATGGAAACACATAATTTAGTCGGATTAAAATCAACACTAAAACAAATTTAAACGGAAGATTAAAGTTGCAATATTACCTGCAAAACCTATTTAACAATCAAGTTGTAGAACATAATGAAATATTGCAGCACAACTTGCAATAAAGACAGACAACAATAACATGTTACAAATGATCTCTTTCATAATAAACACAATTACATTACCATATATAAAAATGATGAAATTCCTCTTCTTTGCCAAACTGGTAAATGTTCAAGCAATATAATATAACAACAACAGTCAACATTGCGACATCGCTTTTCTTTAATTCTTTTATATCTTTAAAATCTTATAAACAAAGATCAAAGAAATGTATTTTTGAGAAATTTATATTGTTGACTTAAATATATAAATCATATAGGAAGGTTTACTATATAATTGGGCGGAATAGCCATAAGGTATGTCAACGTAACACTGAGTTGGAAGACAAACGTAATTTGGTAATCATGATGTTTTTAATTCCTTTGTAATAGCTGAAAGTCATTCACATATTTATAAAGTACATTTATAATATACAATGTATATTTATTTTCAATTTCCTATCTTGTGTCAGTTGCGCAACGCATTACGCATGTTTATATGGTAACATTTTAGAAATGTTATGTTTAAATACAAATGCTCGGAACACTTCTTACAAAGATCTTTAAACTCAGTCAGAATGAGGACCAGTTCTGTTTACTGATGAAATGACATTCTGCTTAAAAGAACATGACTCTCGTACAACGGCCAGAACGGCTTAATGACAACTGCTTCATCGTCCGAGATGGTGAAAAAGATCTTCTGTAACATCAATGCAACAATAACTGGCTCTAGTTCTGTTGTAAAAAATACCTCAGCATTTTGCTGTGTGATATGTTTACAAGTATTATACCAACGAAAGTACTCGAAAACATCTTTTATTACTAGTCTAGTCGATATACTGTAATTCTGTATGTACGTTTAAGTGAGTATTAAAACACTGTAAAGACATCAAACTACTATTTATTATGACAGTACTCCAAATTATATTCTATTAAATTTTACTATATTTATACCAAATTTTTCAGCATAAATTGAAGACACAAAACCAACCTTATACTTATCTGAATGCAATTTTTGCAAGATTATAACTAGTATTTGACGTCAATTCACAATGTACAATAAAATGTTAGCAATAAAGTATTCATGCAATGGATATACATCAACAGCTGATTTTTCCAGATATATTACAAAACTTCTGACAGAAATATTATTCATGTCAAAGAAAAAATACGATACCACTACGATAAAACTAAGAAATAAATATGCCAGAATGTTTTCATTAATTATCTTTCAACAAAGGTTTAACCACTTGCCCCTCACTACTGTGGGTTTCAATCCTGTCAGGGACTTTGGATCCTTTCATGTGGGGAAGATATCCAACTAGCTTACGGAATGTCGATGATTCTACTCAGGTGCCTGTTCATGCCTGAAATAATGCATTGAAGGGCACCCCATGTCTTTCTCTACATTTAATGCTGGAAAAAAGCCATATAATATATACTGTGTTGATGCTACGTAAAATCAGCCAATGAAAAAAAAATCATCAAAAGTTATGCATTCTCAATAACCAACGTTTTTTATCATACTAGCTATTGTTATATCTTAATTTAAGCAATTGTTTTGTAGTAGTCAGTTTGTCATGCGTTCAGTTGTCTTTCGATTCCAGAAAAAGACCTTTCTAACAAAACAAACAAACAAACAACAACAACAACTAAAAACAACAGCGCCAAAAAAACAACAACAAATAAATAATAAAAAAAAAACAAACAAAAAACAACGGTCAATCAAAATCAAAGTTAATCCTTTTTCAGAACATTTTAACGCTTTGTATCTTCCTTTTCTGTCAAACCCCTCGCCAGGACGTAGACAGTAGACAAGCCATGGCTTTTAATATAAGAAAAATCTCTTGGATGATTCTTGAAGTCTGCTACTTTGAAATACATTTTCTTAATAAATAAAAATCTATTTTTGGAAGTCTGTCTGGCCTGGCGTGTTATTAGACAATATCGGAGAATAATAAACATTGATATATATCAGGATTTGTGATGGTTTATTTGCTTTTGAATTAACGATGAATGCCAGATCAAGAAATGTGCTTATATTCTGCAATAGAGAAAAGTGTAGATATCATTATACCTCGGGAATTAAGGCAATTTATTTGTTTTTCTATCGGGAATGATGAATATGTCTATATCACATTAACGGCGCGTTATGCCTCAGAAACGAATAAATAATACTTTTTTAGAAATGGCATAGAAGAATTGTATAACGTTTAAATAGTGGTTATAAAGCATATTTGATGCTTCTTACATGAAGTAAGAAGTTTTAACGTTGCTATAGTTTAAATTTTACCAACTTAACGTGATTTACAAAAAAAAACTGCACGCCATTCTATTTCCATTTTTTTACAGTGACGTCATGGAAAATTATCTGCCTCAAGTGATTGCTTGTAGATATTTCAATGAATCAACTAATTCAACTTCAATCACAGCGTGTTTAAATTACTTTCTTATCACAGACATAGACTATTGAGTTGATAATTAAATGGTATTCGTTCAAATGCTGATTGATAGATATATATCTTCTGCAAGTGAAGGAAAAACTTGAATTACATTTTTCGGAATTAATATGTAAAACTTGAATGGTTCAAACTCAATTGATTTCGGTTTGCATTGAATGTTGATAATTATCGATATATTATCACTGGAATTATTTCGATTAAACTGGGTTTTCTGCATTCTTACATCGTTTTACACTTTTTTCTCGATGGATCACATTTTTCATATTTTTACATAGTATATAGTTTTTCATGATACAGCATTAAATTTTCAAATTAAGACAATTCGGTATAACAATAACACAAAGTTCAAAAGTTGAATTTATGTTATTGTACAGTTGGTATGTCTTTTAATGTGCAAACTTCTTCATTTATTGTATTACATTTCCTATTTTTATGTGGATATACGAGTAAAAATGTATAACTGTATTGAAGTGCACGTTGAAACTTATTAAAACGCCACGGATAATTGATGTAATATATAGCGATCAATAAATATGACGTCATATGAATTCGCATGAATAATTAAAACGTTGAATTAATCGTTTAATCAATTTAGGCGAAATTAGAATTATGAGTTTAATTGGGGCGAAAATTGTGCAAATATCTTGTAACGGTTTTATTTTTTTCCACATGATCGTGTATTATTAAAACAGATTGTTTCTAGTAGAATGAAATGTACGTTAAATTCCAACTGCTCTTAAAGCATTTCTCCTTTAGACCTGCTACGTAAAGAGACGACACTGGTTTTCTAAAATGTCGGGTCTGGCATTTTTTTCACCAATTGATGTAGTGTTTTGTTAATGTAATTCTTTTTTTAAAATAATTATTTCTATCAAGAAAACTGACGGAAGAATGTAAAGCGGAATGACAATTCTCACTCAAATAAGGATGAGAACCGCATGAATATTGATTTTTAATTCTATTCTTAGCATAATTCTTTATTATTATCATTTACAGACGTTTTACTTCAAGCTCTTGGACAAAAATTGTTGTGTATTGTAACTTTAATAAGAACATGCAAAGTTAAACATTTACACAGGATTGTCAAATATATTTTGTCTTGTTTGGTGAACTTCAAAACTGTTTTTTAAAACATGACATACAAATACTTTTACCTAAAGAAAACATGTGCAAGTGCTGTAAATATTCATGAATGGGTAGCCATTTTGGAAAGTTTGCAACCAATTTTCTCGTTTGAACCACTTTGTTTTACACTTTTTTCTCGATGGATCTCTTCTTGTTTTCAGATTGTTACACAGAATATAGTTTTTCATATTATGACATTAAATTTCAAAATTAGAGGATTACGCATAAAAGTTATGCAAAAATCAGAAGTTAGAATTTATTATTAAGTGCAGTTTGCATTTATTTTTATAAGTTCATAAGAACATTATATACTTTTTAAATTGCAGATGCTACCTGTATATGTTCATAGATGAGTAAAACGTTATGTGATATATGTTGGAACTTATTAAACATTTAAATGAAGGATAATTGATCTTATAAATAGCGATCAATAAATATGACATCATTGGAATTCGCATGAATAATTGAAATGCTTGATTAATAGTTTAATCAATTTAAGCGAAATTGGAATTATGAGCTTAATTGAAATATTTCTTCAAATAATTTGTAACGGTTTGGTTACATTACACATGGTCGTGCATTATTAAATCATATTGTTATCATTTCAGTTGTATAATATTTGTTTCACACTCAAATAAGGATTAGAATGACACAAAGTATCGATACGAACATGGTATATAAGGCATGACGTAATATTAATATGTTATAGATATCATTCTAACAAAAAGTACTTAATATGTGTGATATACGAGTAAATGCTTATTAATTATTGTGCTATAGGGAACATTTTCCAAATAAAATTTTCCAAATGAAATATTTTTATATCTCTTTGTTAGGAGCTACATTCTGGTTGTCAGCGAGTATGGCTCCCCGGACAGCATTCTTTTGGCGGGACCATATTGCGGCACATCAATGTAACGACGACGATATTTGGTAACTAAGTAGCAAAATCAACCCTCTTTTAAGTCGAACAGGAAATCCTGAAATTTTAGCTGTCAGGGGTAGATAAAAAGAAATGTTAAGGTTGTAACTTAGTTGATTATCATAGAGGTTTTGTTTGAAAAGCTGCTCTTATAAATGTGAAACTAAAACTTGCGTTGCGAGGAACACATTTTTTATACTGATTCGCGTTTAGTTGAAATTTATTCAAAAACGAAGTTCTAGAAATTTAATTAATGAACGTCTCACATTAAGACGTTTTTGTCCAAATAAATGAATCCTTGGGCAAAAGAAGAAGAATACAAAATAAATTAATTGTTTATTTCTTACATTTTTTACATTTCCTGTTAATTCATTCGAATATTGGGAGCATCAATTAATTAACACGAAGAAAGTTATAGAAAATAAAAACCCGAATATTCCTTTTAGCGTATTGTCATAGGAACGTCCCCTTCCCCTTTGTGGGCCTATTATTATTTTCTTTGAATTCCTAATCAGTTACAAATTATTTATCATTTAATGATTAACGTGTCGTTGCCCTGTCCTTTTTATGTTTGGGGTCCGCCTGGGCTCCTTGCCATTGGTTCTTGTTGCTGGGTCATATGGGGGTTGCGTTCATTGAACGCCGCCTTTCCTTGTTGATCTTGTTTTTCATATTTTAACAAAAATCGAACTCGACCAATCATCATGAAAGATGTATCCTCGCTAGCAAAATGACAGGACTAAATAGAGCTTGGTTAATACCTGACTATATACCAAGATTGCACAAAATGTTCCTCTATTAAAAATATAACGCACTATTTGCACTGTTAAGAGTTTGTTTTTACAATCAAATATTTTATCATTATCTAATTAGAAAATGCGTTGTTACATTTTCTTTCATGTCTTCCTACCGACGCACGTCAATATTTTGACGACGAATAAAAACAACAACCTGTTTTATTTTCAATGTACAATCAGTGACCTGAAAGCTATTGTGGCGAAGTTTAATAACTTTCAGTTTTAGGACTGTAGAATTCTATTTCTTTGCCACACTGGAATTTATTTTATTTTAAGTAAAACACAATAATTTCTTGTTAACTTTCTTTATTTTATAATCCAATTATTTTATTTTATTTTACAGACAATATCCCGAATAATCCTCACATGTAATTTTCTCTTAACACAACTAAACTCAACTAAAATAATCCCAAACTAACCACCTGGCTTCCCATTTCATTCCCTTTATATAGGTAACAATTAACCTGAAAATAGCATGAAACTCGTGATACATGAAATATTTAAGTATCGACTCCGACGGATTCTGACGGAGTTCTTTCATGTTCCGACGGAGTCTTGACTCAACCGGTCATCAACTGACTCCGATAACTTAATTGTATATATACACTCGCTATTTGCAACACTCCCACCAAAGCGAAATAAACAAAGCATTGCTATAACTTCAAAGTTTTAAGTTCAAATTAAAGTGTTGAAATTTAAACAATATTTATCCTGTATAATCTTATTATGTAATAAGAACATTTTCAAGTATTCAGATATTATACAACTGTTAATATTCATCTATCATATGTAAATTTGATATAATACTAGTAATTACCTATTACAAAAGCATTTCAATCAAAGTGTTTTCCAACAATATCATTTCCAAGTCAATATATACAGAAATTGTATAATATACAAAATAAGATCAATTTTTTTCATGGCAGTCTCAAATTCTTGTTCTCATATTGAAAAGTAATATTAGTCTTTTTGACATAATTAAACTCCCGAACACATTTTATTTTTGTCTATTTGTCAAACTCAAAATAGTCACACTCAATATAACGTATTCTTGTCCTTGACGTATACATAACCGTTGTCTAAATGTAAAGTTCCACACTTTGAATTTGTATTGAGACGTGGCTAGTTCGATTTGTTGATATTCTGGGTCACTGTCTCCTCCACTAGATTCTCCGTCACTTGAAATAATAACCATATCTTCATCACAAACGTTATTATTGATAGCGTCGTTGTCACTGCCGTCGTCGGAAAGATCTGTGTCTTTACTATACAAACAACAGTTGTTATTTTCATCAACAATACTTTCAGACGTCGAATTTTCTGTGTTTTGATCATAATGACTGTCAACGTCGACGTCAATATTATCTCCCTCGGAGAAACTTGTTACGACACTATAACCGTCCTCCTTCTCACTATCACTTTCAGTTTCACTGTTTTTAATTTCTGTATTTTGTCCAGAATCCTTTTGGTTGCCATTTATTCCGTTGACGTTAACGTTGACGTTAACGTCACTTATTGAGTCACAAATATCATTCTGACGTTCACTACCACTATTGTTTATTTCAATTGGAACTTCAACATCCTTGCACTCAACACTTGCCTGACAATCATTTACGTCTACGTCTCTGACGTCATTTCTACTGACGTCATCATACTGACTGTTGTTTGTTTCATCAAGCATGTTCAAATCAAAACTGTCTAAAACTGGCCCAAAGTCGTTGTGTGTGTCGTTGTATGACAATAAATCTAATATAGAATCATCGTCGCTGACGTCATCGTAGTATGAGTTCTGTGAATACGCGTTTCCTCTGGTGGCTGATATAGCAGATTCACGTGACTTCAATGATGTGTAGCCATGTTTTAGTATCAAATGTTTGCACAAATATCCCCGACGAATGAATTAGGATGTGCATTCCTCAACAGGACAATTCCAATGTTCAACCTCTCTGTGTCGTTCTTTAACATGTCGTAGTAGATTTCTCTTATACTTATACATCTTTTGACAAGTATCGCATTGATACATTTTAATATTTTTGCGATTTTTCTAATATTTATCTGTAGGTGTCTACTGTGAAATGATGACACAATACAAAGTTTCTTCTTATTTTATATGCTATTTCCATGATTTGCACGATTTTTGCGAGAAAAACTTTGGGTAATTTTACACAGTAACTATGCTCCGTTGAGGTTATTTGTACATGTGAGTCTTGCGTAAACAAACAAATATCCGGCGGAGCATTCACAGTGTACAATCGTTAACGTTAAAGTGAACATTTTTTAATAAAACTCCGCCTTAACTATTCACTTTTTATTCGGATAACTGTTGTTTAATTGCTTTTAACGCTTTTGATGCTGCAGAACGTACATTACGTTCGGACATCTGATAACTTTGCATCTTGTTTTTGTTTCTGTTTGAACGTATTAATTGCTCTTCAAGCACATTTTCATCACTTTTTTCTTTTGTAACTATATCATTTTGAGTCGTTGTAATGGGAAAAAGTAATTTCATTGGACGATTCAGAACATTTCCTGAAGCCAATTTAATTTGACATGATCTTATAGTACCATCTCGACTGACATTTAACTTCTCAATTTTTGCCAGTTTCCAGTTGCCTCGAGAAAAGTTTTCTTTTACAATAACAATATCACCAATTGTTGGATTTACAGGCGACTGAATACGACTTGCTTTCAAACGTGTTTGCATTCTTTCTCGTAAGCTTAGTAAGTAATCATTCTTCCATATTTGCCAAAATTTATTTAAAAGTTTTTGACCTTTCTTCCAAATTTTCAACAACTTTTCCGAAGAGCTTTCTGTTGGCAAATATTCACTGTCATTTTCGTCCGAAATTTGTGGAATACCGATCTTTGGATTCAACGTAAGAAAATGACTCGGTGTTTATGCAATTGTAGAGTTTACATCATCACCAATATAGACTAAAGGTCTTGAGTTCACTACGGCTTCAATTTCTTTGATAAGTGTTTGAGCTTGAATGATTGTTAAGAGTTTTCGCCCCACAGCTTTTCTGAATGATCTTTTTACAAGACCGACTAGCCTCTCGTAAAATCCTCCCATCCAGGGCGCGAGCTCTATAATAAAATTCCATTGGATGTTTGCATTTGCAGAGTAGCTTTGAACCTCATGACTATGTAATATACAATGCCATATCTTATCTATCACTAAACTAGCGGCTTTAAACTGCTTTGCATTATCACTAATTATATGCGATGGAGTACCTCTTTGAGCTATGAAACGACGGTAACCTAAGAGAAATTCTTCTGTGGTCATGTCACAAACTAGTTCAAGGTGCACAGCACGAGTTACTAAGCACGTAAATAAGCATACCCATGCCTTTTTCTCGTCACCTGTTGTTGTTTTCAAGTATACTGGACCAAAATAGTCTAGTCCTGTTCTTGAAAATGGTACTGATTCTGTCACTCTTGACCTCGGTAGACAACACAATGGTGGCATTTTATAGCAACCACCTTCGTGGCGTCTGCATACAACACACTTATTTAACACTCTTTTCACTGTTGCACGACCATGTAAAATCCAGAATCTTTTTCTCGTTGTTGCAAGCGTCTGCGAAACACCGCTATGCAGTAGTTGTTTATGCATTTTTTCCACAATCAATTCAGTAAAATGATCGTTTCTTGGAAGAAGTATTGGTTGTCTGGCACCTTCACTTAAATTTGTATTTTCAAGCCTTCCAGTGCAACTTAATAACCCTTGTTCGTCAAGAAATAGCCCTAATTGTTGTTGTCTATTTGTACCTTTTTTAGCTCGAATAGAATTGATGTCACTTTGAAAATGAGTTTCTTGAATATGCTTAATCCACATGTTCTCAGCTTCTAACAATTCATCACATTCTAAATAACCATATTTTCTTTCAACTTTCTTTAGTTTCTGTATGAATCGCAACACAAAAGCTGTTACTCTTAGCAGTTTTGTAAGAGAAGAAAATCTTTTACTGTCAATGTCAAATGGAGGATTATTACTATGTTCTTCCGCATTAATTTTAGCTTGCATTAACATTGTCTCTTTATTGTCTTGTTTGTTTGTTTGTTCTTCAATTTCAACTATTTGTAAGCTATCATCGTTTTTTTGATAATCGGTTGGCCAATCAGAGGTAGGCTTCAACAACCATTTAGGACCGTGCCACCAATTAGAGTCAGTTGCTAATGTTTCCAGTGTTGTCCCTCGGGATGCAGCATCTGCTGGATTTTCTTTACTTGGTATGTATGTCATGTTAACATCAATGTGCTCTTTGATTTCACTGACTCTGTTCTTTACAAATAACGGTAATTTCTTATCCGACGTAACCCATTGTAAAACACATCTCGAATCTGTCCATAAAAATTGCTTTTCAATAGGCACTCTCAATTGCTCTTTAACAAATTTTAAGCACCTCAGTCCGATCAGAACTGCTAGAAGCTCCAACCTAGGAATTGTTAGTTTCTTAATAGGCGCAAGTCTTGTCTTTGCAAATATTACATTTACATCGGTTGTATTTTTCTCTGAAACATGCAAATATATCACTGTTGAGAATGCCTTTTCCGATGCATCACAGAAACATAACAATAAGTATTTCTTAGAATGTCCTGTGAACGCACAAACGCATCTTTGAATTTGCAACGTGTCTATTTTGCGAATATCTATTAAAATAAACAACCATTTTTCTTGATCTTCTTTAGTCAAATTGTCATCCCAGTTGATATTTTTCTGCCATAATGATTGAATAAACACTTTTCCTCGTAAGAGTACTGGTGATAGCAAGCCAAGTGGATCAAAAACCGACGAAATTGTTTTCAACACAGTACGTTTTGTCCACTCCGGTTCATTTGATTTGTTTTTTTGACCTGCTATTGTAACTGTATCTTCATTGACATTCCAATGATGTCCAAGTACTTTAACACTTTTCGTATCGGCTCTGTCTTCCTTTGGAATGAATTCATTTACAAAATCACTATTGGTAATCCATTCCCGTAAATTCATCGAGGCATCTGCAAACATTGCCTTTGAATTTGTATATAGATGTATTGCTTCACTTGTGTTTTCAGCTCCGGTGATAACATTGTCTACATAAATGTTGTTTCTTAGATTTTCTGCAACTGGATTTTCATAACATTTTAAATGGAAGTCTACCGTTGCTCCTAATAAGAACGGACTACTGATTACTCCAAAAGGAATCCTACAAAATCTGAATTCTTGTATATTGTCAGTAACTACAGTAGGATTTTTACAGTCTTTCAACCAAAGAAATCTTGTGACATCACGCTGACTAGGTTTTAATCCAATTTGCAAAAATGCTTTTTCTATATCGGCAACGATTGCTATTGGATGCATCCTGAATCGTAGTAACATATCACAGAGGTCCTGTAGCATTACTGGTCCCCTATACATGCACTCATTTAGACTTTTGTTTTCTTTTCTTGTTCTCGCCGAAGCATCGTATACTACGCGTATCTTAGTTGTTGTTTTCTGCGGTGTGATAATAGCATGGTGTGGCAAATAATGTACCAAACCATCTACTGGTGATTTTTCAACTTTCTCTATAACACCTTTACTTAGCTGATCTCTCATAACTTCATCATATTTCATCATTAACTCAGGTTTTGTTTTTAGTTTATTAACACAGCTTTTTAAACGACCTATTGCCAAGTCCCTGTTCACAGGTAAATCAGGAAATTCTTCAGTCCAAGGCCACCTGACTTGGTATCGGCCATTTTCAAACTGGATTGTATCCTGAAACATTTTCATTGCATGTTCATCATCTGAAATATTTGGTTTTTCTATAATACCTATTGACTCCACATTCCAAAAGTCTTCTAAATTTGGTTTCACAGGTACAACACTATCCACATCGGCAAATAAACTTGTATTTGTTGCATTATTACCATGCGTTAGAATAAGCATACATGGGCCATCGCTATCTTGATCAGAAGTTCTTCCGGTAAGGATCCATCCTAACTTGGACCCAAGAAGGAACAAACCAGGATTTAGTTCGATCTTTTGACACAGAATAAAATCCAAATAATAGTCGTTACCAACTAACATTTCTATTGATGATGTTTCGTTTCTAGTTGGTAATGTATCAGCTAAATCAACACTTCCAATAATATGTTTAACGTGCTCCTTATTCAAAACACCTGCTGGACTTCGATGCAAGTTGCCACTTATTGTCGGAACTATGTTCACACTGATTGAATGGTATTCACCATTTTTCAGTTTAACATCAATGTTAGCACATTTTGTTTTGATGCATTGCGTACTATTATTACCAAACGTTACAAGTTTTATTTCCTGTTCTCCCGTTACTTTGAGATGTAACTTTCTTGCTAAGTTTTCAGTGATATATGTCCGATGAGATCCAGAGTCCAACAAAAGTCTAACCGACTGTGTTGCAGAGGTATCTGGATTTTTAATATCTGTAATCGCCGTCTGCATTAGAACCATTTCATTTGACGACACGAGAACATTTTTCTCAGAATTTTCAGTCTCTTTATATTCTGTTTCTTCGTTTGCTAAATGCGTCATTGATTCCTTCACCTTGAATTTTTGAGGACACAAACTTCTGTGATGCTTGTTCACTTCACCACAGTGTGCACAAATTTTGTTTTTCTTACATTCACTTGATTTGTGACCTGTCTTTAAACACTTGAAGCAGCTGTCTTTCAATTGCTGTTTTCTTTCATTTATAGTTCGGCATTGTGTGCACTCATCGCTCCAATGTTTCTGCTGACAATAACGACATTTATCTGCATAATTTTCAGTCTGTTGTCTTTGTGTAAGTTGCTTAGGGTTATTCACTGTAAGCACATGAGCAGAACTTGAATAACTTCTTGATTGTGCTGAGTTCGAATAACTCCTCGGTTGGGGTGAATTTGTATTATTTCTTGACTGAGCTGAATATGTATAGCTCCTTAGTTGAGCTGAATTTTGCTTGTATCCTGATTGAATAGACGATGCATGTATTCTCTTTTCCAACACATTATCTTTCTTTTCTGCTCTTTCCCTGGCAAGAATATATTCATTCAATCGTTTTCGAAGCTTGTCTATACTCCACTCATTGTTCGACCCATTTAATATTTCTAACTGAACAAGAACTTCCTCAGGTAGTTTAGCTCGTATCATTGACACAAACACAGCTTGATCAATATCTTGATGTAACACTTCTAGACTGCGTAAATGCCTTTCAACTGTATCGAGCAAGCTTCTTAAACTTCCGGTTTTATTCGATGCTGGCTCCAAATTGATTAATTTATTGTAATGTAAGTCAACTACTTCTTGCACTTTTCCAAATCTTTCCCTTAAGATATCGATTGCAATTTTATAATTAGCGTCCGATAATGTTAGACCTGAGATCGCACGTTGAGCATCTCCGAAGACTTTATTTCGTAAATAATTGAATTTTTCACTATTTGAAAGTGAGTGATTTTCATGCACTGAACATTTAAATGAATCCCAGAATTCACTCCATTTTGTCTTATCTCCTCCAAATGATATTAAATCTAGTTTAGGTAATTTTGTAGAAGAATGTTTACCTTTGTTTACTTCAATGTCCAGTAGTCTTTCTTGTTGTTGAATTTGTAGCTGCATGAGTTTTTGCATGTCCTTGTGTAGTGCAATAAACTCATCTGAATGTGTTTCTACACTTGATTCACTTTTAACATGTTTCATTTCGCTCTTCTCCTTTTCGTTGAGAAGCATTTCTTTAAACTGCTGTAGATTTATAGAGCATTCTACAGCTTCAGAACACAGTTCACAATCTTCTTCAGTAATTGTTTCAATTACTTTTGAATCACCTTCTTCGATTGCTGCTGCCAATTTTTCACTTTGAACTTCTATTTTTTCACAATACACTTTTAAAGTTTGAATACATTTATTTGTTTCCAGCACATTTTTCTCAATATTACAGCTTTCGATATCAATACTTATCAGATCGTTTCCAAAATCAATATTTTTCTGCAGAATATTTCTAAATTTTGTCCTAACACCTTTTAAATGTTTAACTTTAGTCATTTTTAGTTTTAGTTGAAGTCACACTCACCAAATAAATTTATCCTAAGATAACAAACAATTCTTCACTGAACAATATCCAAATCACAATTCTTATTAAAAGCACTCTCCTTCACTTATTGTATCCACTGAATGTTATCCGGTTCGCGGGACCAAACAATGTGGCGAAGTTTAATAACTTTCAGTTTTAGGACTGTAGAATTCTATTTCTTTGCCACACTGGAATTTATTTTATTTTAAGTAAAACACAATAATTTCTTGTTAACTTTCTTTATTTTATAATCCAATTATTTTATTTTATTTTACAGACAATATCCCGAATAATCCTCACATGTAATTTTCTCTTAACACAACTAAACTCAACTAAAATAATCCCAAACTAACCACCTGGCTTCCCATTTCATTCCCTTTATATAGGTAACAATTAACCTGAAAATAGCATGAAACTCGTGATACATGAAATATTTAAGTATCGACTCCGACGGATTCTGACGGAGTTCTTTCATGTTCCGACGGAGTCTTGACTCAACGGGTCATCAACTGACTCCGATAACTTAATTGTATATATACACTCGCTATTTGCGACAGCTATAGCATGAATGCATGTCTTTTAAAATCTGATCAAATGCAACAATTAAATTGTTGTAAAAACACCAGGGAACGACGGGTTTCATCAAAAGTGAAAAAAAGTTTTACAGGCATTTCCAAACTTAAAGACTAACACCAATGCATGTATTATGCATAGCTACCTTGTGATCTCAGCTGCGTATACCAATGTATGAATATTTGCATGGAAAGTTGAAATACACAATTTACATATGCATAGATTAGTGAACATTACGTAGGCCGATTTGTTTTTATTCCATTGAAGTATTACGTAAACTTTTGAGACAAACATAGTCTAATGCGTACATTGTAAATAAGAAATACTGAAAGGTTACTTAAAGAGCATCGTGGAATAGCCCTAGAATTTGTCAACGCCATACATAGTTTGAAGACAAAGTTATTTCGATTATGATATTTTGAATTCCTTTGTAGTCATTTATATTCAGTTTGTTTCAAAGATCTTCATATACATGCATATTCTTAATGTAATGTTTACATTTCCATGTACTGTGTAGGTTGCTTTACGTATTGTGTATAAGGCAAAACTATAAGAAAGGGAAGTTTTAAGACACTACACTCCTTGCACGGATCGTTAGAATAATTCTATGATAGCTTACCTCATTTCGACCTAGATCCGACGTTTTCCTTATCAATCTGTTACTTAAAATAGCACTCGATCACTAAAATTTCGCGAAATTCTTCGTTAACTCGGATATTATGACACTTTAACTGGAAATCACCCATGTTTTCTTTAATGATAACGATGCTTCTTGCTGTCTAATCTCATTTTAATGTATTTTAATTGAATATTTGGCCAAAATAACTGAATCAGTAGTTAAATCTTTGCAAACGGTAAATCACTTTTGTCAACCATTGAAGTATAGACTGAATTCCTTATAAACAGTTTTATTATAACATTTCCGTTTTAGGTATTTTATCACGATAACCTTTCTTGGTGACAATCTCATCTAAATTTATTTTCAATATTTTCAATATTTCGACACATAAACTGGATCAGTATATTTTTTTTGTTGACAGTAAAATGCTTTTTGTCAACCATAGAAAGTCAGGCGCCAAAGCCAGGGCTCTTTCCCGATAGAACCGGTCTCCCTCGGGTTGGGATTTCCCTATCCTCTATCTAGCCCTATGATAGATTCTATATCTCAGATTATATAGACAAGTTAACCTCTATTAAATCGTATTATGTTTATACCACACTTTATAGCAACAATGAAGATACAAAACAACCCTTGTAATTATCTGAATGCTATTTTTGCTAGAAGATACCTTGTATTTGACGTCAATACACAATGTACAATAATCTATTATATGTATAGCACAAACAATCTGACAGAATTATTACTTATGCCAAAGTAAGAACCACGACGATAAAACTAAGAAAAATAAATCCGATGTTTTCACCGAAAACTACCTTTGTTACAAAATATTTATCAACAAAAGTCAGCCCCTCGCCCCTCACTGCTGTTGATTCGAATCCCGACGACAGGGATTTTGAATTTTTCATGTGAGGAAGCTATCCATCTAGCTTACGGAACGTCGTCAGTTTTCAGGTCCCTGTTCGTGCCTGAAAGAATGCACGGACGAGCACCTGATGTCTTATCCACCAGTATAGCTAAAAAGTCGCCATATGACATACACTGTTTTGCTGCCACCTATGACTTAACAATAAAATATATAAACCAAGGGTTAAACATTCTTAATAATCCTCAGTTTTTTTTATTAGAAGCTTTTGTTATATCTATATTTAAGCAATTTGTTTTTGTTTTCGTCTACAGTTATCATGCGTTCAATTGTCGTAAATTTCAGAATTTCAGGAATAGATCTTTCTAACCAAATAAGAAAACAAAATAAGATAAAACACACCCAACAGAATTATAACAACACGCGCACGAAAAACAGTAGCAATAAATAGTCAAACACAATAAAAAAGATTCTATTTTAGCATATTTTACGCTGTTTATCTTCCTTTTCTGTCAAATTTGTTAATAATGCACGACCATGTGGAAAGTTACCTCGCAAGGATGAAGAAAGAAGACAAATCATGTCTGTTGAAAAGAAAAATCTTTTCGAGGAATCTTGAAGTCTGGTACTTCGAAATACATTTTCTTAATATTTTTCGTCTGCAATAAAAAATCAATCTATTGTTGAAAGTCTGTCTGCCCTGTCGTATTATTAGACAATATGGGAGAATAATAAACATTGATATATATCAGGATTTGTGATGGTTTATTTGCTTAATGCGATATCAAGAAATGCTTATTTTCTGCAGTAGAGAAAATAATAAATTTCATTATACCCCAGGAATTTAGGCAACTTTATTTGTTTTTCTATCAGAAATGATGAATATGTCTATATCACATTAAAGGCGCATTATGCCTTTATGCCTTTGGAACGAATAAATAATGGCATAGAATAATTGTAAAACGTTTAAATAATAGTTTTAAAGCATGTTTGATGGTTCTTATATGTACATGAAGTAAGAAGTTTTAACTAAGTTATAGTTGCATTTGTTCCAGCTTAACGTGATTTACAAAGAAACTGCAGACATTCCGTTTTTGTTTGTTTTTGAGTTTATTTATACACGGCGCCGGAATTAACAATATGTCCGAGAATGTAGCATCCTTGCCGGTCCACTATGGTGGTCTCATCGGGGACGTCTTTTTCATGTTAAATCTTCTGTAGCCCTTCATTCGTTCAGTGGTGGTGAAAGAGTCGACAATACTGCCAAGGTATCAGCTTTCCGACTAACGATAACAAAAACGACCCTTGTGGACGCCAACCCTCCAGAGTTAGTCACGACAGGTCAACCAATCCTCTCTGGTACTTAAAGTGATTTTACCTTGACCTGTTGTGTGCCTTCTCCGCGACAAGCACGCCACTGGAGGGATTTGAAGAAGTATGTCATTCCATTTGTTCTATATGTGTTTATATTTCCATTTTTTTATAGTGACGTCATTGAAAATTATCTGCCTCAATTGATTGCTTGAAGATGTTTTAATTAATCAACTAATACAACTTCAATTACAGGGTGTTTAAATTACTTTCTTATAACAAACTTATAATATTGAGTTGATGATTAAGTGGCATTCGTTAAAATGCTGATTGATAGATATATATCTTCTGCAAGTAACAGACAACCTTGAATAACATTCACTGGACTTGAATGGTACAGGCTCCATTACTTCCGGTTTACATTGAATGTTGATAAATATCGATGTTACCACAGGAATTATTTCGTTTAAACTTGGTCTTTCTGCATTCATACTTTGTTTTACCTTTTTTTTCCCGATGGGTCACTTTTTTCAGATTTTTACATAGTTTAAAGTCTTTCATGATACTATAATAAAGTTTCAAATTAAGAGGATTCTGTATATTAACAATAACACAAAGTTCAAGTTTAATTTATTTTGTTGTATAGATGGTATTTCTTTTGATCTGTAAACTTTTTATTAGAAAATTATCTTATTATTGCATTACATTTCCTAACTATATGTGTACGTATGAGTGTATAACTGTATTGAAGCGCACGTTAAAACTTATTAAAACGCAATTCCTTTTGCATGACGGATAATTGATGTGATATATGGCGATCAATAAACATGACGTCATATGAATTCGCATGATATTCGTTTGATAAATAGTTTGATCAATTTAGGCGAAATTAGAATTATGAGTTTAATTGGAAAAAAATCTGCAAACATATTGTAACGGTTTTGTTATTTTCCACATGATCGTGCATTCTTAAAACAGAAATGCACGTTAAATTCCGACTACTATTCAAAGTATTTTCTCCTTTAAACCTGATACTTAAATAAACTTCACTGCTCTTCTGAAATGTCGGGTCTAGCATTTTTTTCACCAATTGATGTTGCGTTTTGTTCTTTTTTAGAATTATCATTTCTATCATGAAAAATGACGGAAGAATGCAAAACGAAATGTTGAATTTTCATTAGAAACAAAGTGCTAGAAACATAATTAATGATCGTCAGATATTAAGCCGTTTATGTCCAAGTAAATGAACACTAGGGCTAAGGAGGAAGAAAGCAAAATAAATGAAACGTTTATTTTTGAAACGTTTGGTATTTTCCTGTTAATTCTTTCGATAATTAGGAGCATCAATTAATTTTCGCGAAGAAAGAAAATAAAAACCTGAGATTTCCTTATTGTCATGGGAACACGAGTGTAATTTAAAATAGAATTAAGATCATTTCAGCTTTTGAGTATTTCAAAGCTAATGTACCTTTCTATGAGCTTGATTTTTTTCATATCCAATATATAAGGCAATGTGTTGAGTGGAAATTGTGTTAAATATTTTTTATTCAATTATCAACTTTTATAGTAAACTTATCATACACAATCAAATTGTTGCTAAATTATGAATATCAGAATACGTCAAAATCGAACTCGACCAATCACCATGAAGGATGTGTCCCTGCTAGCAAAGTCGCAGGATTTAGTTATCAATATGAGGCCTTCAGCTTTTAAGATGTGTTGTTTTGGCTCACAGGCATATGATACAACTAGCCCAATGCGTTCAGCGTCATATTAGGACTACACAGTCAAAATGAGGACAACTTCTGTCTACATCAATGCAACAATATCTAGTTCTAGTTAAGTTGTGAAAAATTATTTACCTCAGCATTTTGATGTGTGCTATGTTTACAAATATTACACCTACTTGTAATTGATTTAACGAAAGTACTCGAATGTTTATTTTTTTTACTAGAAGATATACGTGATTCTTTATGTACGTTTTAGTGAGCATTAAAACAATGTAAAGACATGAAACTAGTATTTATTATGACTAACTGTACTCACAGATTATGCAGACAAGTTGACATCTATTAAATGTTATTATGTTTATAACACACTTAACAGCAACAATGAAGCAATAAAACCACCCTTGTTATTATCTGAATGCTATTTTTCAAGATGTGCAAGATGACGTCAAAACACAAGTTCAATAGTCTGTCTGAAATATAGTACTTGTGCAATGAAAAAACAGCCGATATCTACATATATGTATAGCACAAATTATCTGACAGAGTTACTTCTTATGCCAAAGTAAAAATACGATATCACGTGGATAAAACTATGAAATAAATATCCGATAATGGTTTTCACCGAAAACTACCTTTGTTATAGAATATTTATCAAAAAAGTTAACCACTTGCCCCTCACTGCTGTTGATTCGAATCCCGACGATTTTTTCATGTGAGGAAGCTATCCATCTAGTTTACGGAACGTCGTTAGTTTCAGGTGCTATATAACCTATACTGTGTTGTTGCAACGTAACAGAAAACAAAGAAAAATTAACAATAGTAATCATCAGCCTTTTAAATGCTAGCTATTATTATATCTAAATTTAAGCAAGATGTGTGCGTTTTTAGGTTACAGTTATCATGCGTACATTGTCTTACGATATTGTTTTCAGGAAAATACCTTTCAAACAAAACAAAAAACAAACAAAAATAACAAAACCGACAAAAAAACAACAACGAAAAACAGCAAAAAAAAACAACAGGCAAAAAAAAAGAACAACAACAAAAAACGGTCAATCAAAATCAAAGTATTTTCCATTTCAGCATATTTGGACGCTATATATCTTCCTTTCCTGTTAAATCCCTTGCAGAAGACAAGTCAAGTCTGTTGACAAGAAATATTTATGGGGTGAATCTTTAAGTTTGCTGCTTAAAAATACATTTCTTTAAATATATATTTATTAAATAAAAATCTTTTTTTTGAAGTCTGTCTGCCGTATTATTTGACAATATCGGAGAATAATAAACATTGATATATATATCCGGATTTGTGATGATTTATTTGCTTTTGAATTAACGATGAATGTAAGATCAAGAAATGTGCTTATATTATGCAGTAGAGAAATAAATATTTCATTATACCTCGGGAATTTTGGCAATTTATTTGTTTTCTATTGGGAATGATGAATATGTCTATATTACAATAAAGGCGCAATATTTCTCAGAAACGAATATATAAGACATTTTGAGAAAGGGCAACACGAATTTTATAATGTTTAAATAATGGTTATAAAGCATGTTTGATAAGAAGTTTTAACTTTGTTTAAACTTAAATATACTTGACTTAAAAAGAACTGCGACAAACTGCACAAAAAATATCCATTTCTTTTATATTTTTTTCCATTTTCGTTACAGTGACGTCATTAAAAATTATCTGCCTCAAGTGATTGCTTGTAGATATTTTAATGCATCAACTAATTCAACTTCAATCACAGCGTGTTTAAATTACTTTTTAAATAACAGACATGACTATTTGAGTTGATAATTAAATGGTATTGTTCAAATGCTGATTTGTGATATATATCTTCTGCAAGTGAAGGAAAAAACTTGAATTACATTCACTTTTTAATGTTAAACCTGAATGGCCACAAGGCTCCTAAAATTTTCGGTATGCATTGAATGTTGATAATATCGGTATTACCACATGATATTTAGTTTAAACTGTTTTTACTTGTTTAACACCTTTTTCTCGGATTGGATCACTTTTTCAGATGTTAACATAGTTATATATCATGTTACACATTGATTTAAAAATAATGCATTCAACTATTTGACATATGTAATCGATTCATCATTCAACGTTACGAAGACTTAAATTATGTTATATTATTGAAAATACATATGCAGGGTTTATTTATTCCATTCATATTAGAGGGTTTGTTTAAAAAAAAAGTTCTTGTAAATTTTAGATTAAAACGCGATGAACATTTGTAAAATTTTGTAGAGATTCACATTAAGTTTAATTTTAATAAGAAAAAAGTTCTTAAAACATAATAAATGAACGTCAGATATTAAGACGTTTTTTGTCCAAATAAATAAACCCTAGGGCAATAGAGGAAGAAAGCAAAGTAAATGAAACGTTTATTTCTGAATTGTTTTATATTTTCCTGTTCATTCTTTTGGATATTGGGAGCATCAATTAATTTACGTGAAGAAAATTGTAGAAAATGGAAACCTGAATTTTTCTTATTGTCATGGGGACATGTGTATTATTTACAATAGAATAAAGACCATTTCAGCTTTAATATGAATGTTTAAAAACGTTTATGTATCTTTTTATCAGCTTGATTTTGTTTCTTATCAAACTAATATAACGCACTATATGCACTGTTAAGAATTTGTATTTACAATCGAAATATCTTACCATTATCTTATTAGAAAATTCGTTGTTACATTTTTTCTTTCATGTCTACCTACCGACGCACGTCAATATTAGTGTTATTGATAATGTAAAAAATGCTTCTTTTTGGTTACAATACAATAATACACATTCAAATACATTTCCAAAATTTTCATGAAAATTAGCATGAATCTGGAGGCGTGCTGCTTTAATTGGGAAAAAATCTGCAAACATCTTGAAACGGTTTTGTTATTTTCCACATTGTCGTGCATTATTAAAACAGATTGTTTCTAGTAGAATGAAATGTACGTTAAATTTCAACTTCTATGTTAAGCATATTCTCCTTTAAACCTGGTACGTAAAAAGACGACACTGCTTTTCTGAAATGTCCGGTCTGTCAATTGATGTAGCGTTTTGTTGATGTAATATTTTTCTCAGAATTATCATTTCTATCATGAAAACTGACGGAAGAATGTATAACGGAATGGCAATTCTCACTCAAAAAAAGGATGAGAACCGCATGACTATTGATTTTTCAATTCAATTCTTAGCATAATTCTTTATTATCCTTTACAGACGTTTTATTTCAAGCGATTGGTCAAAATATTGTTGTGTATTGCAACTTTAACGTAAAACATTTACACAGGGTTGCCCAATATATTTTGTCTTGTTTGGTGAACTTCAAAACTGTATAAAAAAAAACATACAAACACTCTAACCTGAAGAAAATACGTGCGAGTATTGTAATTATATTCATGACTAGGAAGCCATGTTGGAATGTTTGCAACCAATTTTCTGTTTGAACCAAGTTTTGGGAACCTTTCAAGTCTGCCGTATCTTAAAAGGTTTCCCAATATCTTCGGGCGGCCCTTTAAAGGGATAACAGTGAAACCCAAGTGTTGACACTGATAAGACAATATTTAGTAACACAATGCCAGAACCAATCCTCTTTAAGGTCGAATAGGAAACCCCGAAACTTCTTTTTTGAGGGGTACATAAAGAGGAATGTTACATGTATTTTTGTTACTGGACTAGAATAAAGGTTTTGTTTTAAAAGCAGTTCTTATAAATGTTAGATTTAAACTTGCATTGCATGGAACAGTTTTGTAAATTCTTACAGTGATTCGCGTTAAGTTGAATTTTCATCAGAAAGTTCTAGAAACATGATTAACGATCGTCAGATATTAAGCCGTTAATGTTAAAATAAATGAACCCTAGTGCAGTAGAGGAAGAAAGCAAAATAAATTAAATGTTTATTTGTGAAACTTTTTATATTTTCCTGTTAATTCGTTCGAACATTGGGAGCATCAATTAATTTACACGAAGAAAGTTATAGAAAACAAAAAACCCGAATTTTCTTTTTAGCCTATTGTCATGGGAACGAGTGAAAAATTAGAAATAGAATTAAGACCACTTTAACTTTAATGACTGTTTAAAAGCTTATGTATCTTTTTTATTTTTTTATCCAATACAATGTAAAATAAACCAATGTGTTGAGTGGAATTGGGTCAAAATTGTTTCCTCCAATTATCAACTTTTATAATAAACTTATCATACACAATCAAATTGTTGCTAAATTACGGATAGACTTTACAAAAATCGAACTCTAACAATCATTACGAAAAATGTGTCCTCGCTAGTAAAGTGGCAGGACCAAATAGAGCATTGTTAATACAGAACTATATACCAAGTTTGCAAGTTCCTCTATGAAATATATAACCGCTATTTGCACGTTTAAGAATCGAAATTTCTTACCATTATTTCTATTAGAAAATTTGCCGTTATGTATTCTTTCATGTCTACCTACTGGCGCACATCAATATTTTGATGATTCCCGACGAATGAAAAACAACAACATGTTTTATTTTAAATGTACATAGAGGATATTTGTTCAGTTCAGTGTAAGATCGGAATATATTTCACCGAGTGAGCACCAAAAGGTATATTTTACGAGTGGCGCAGCCACGAGTGAAATATGAACTTTTGGTGTTCACAAGGTGAAATATATTTCGATCTTACACTAAACTAAACAAATTTTCTTTTTATTATATGCAAAGAAACGTTTTAAAAAGACATTAAACCTAATACTGAATGAAAAGCGCGCCAAATAATAATACAACGTGACGTCATTTATGACGTGACGTCATTAAGTTGGTACCCAGTTCTGTGCACGCTGGTATTTCACTGAAACAACGTAAGGGGCTTAAATTCAAAACAGTGAAATTATCAAAGTGGTAATTTCACTGTTTCAAACAGTGAAAATACCAGTTTTAAATCACTGATATATTTCTATAAACCACCGAAAAGCATGTAATAAAATAATTGATCTGAAAGCACTAGCACGTATGCGTGTCTCTTAAAGTCTGATCAAGTGAAACAATCAAATTGATTCAAAAACACCAGGGAAGGACGGTTTCATCGAAAGTGAAAAGGAGTTTAAAAGGCATTTCCAAACTGGAAGACTAAAACTAATGCATAAATTATGCATAGCTACCTTGTGATCTCAGTAGCGTGTCCAAATGTATGAATATTTGCATGGAAAGTTGAAATATGCAATTTACATATTATAGATTTGAAAACATTATGCCGAACTATTTGTTTTTATGTAATTGAAGTATTATGTAAACCTTTGAGACAAAACTCGTCTACTGCGTATATAAGAAATACTAGCATACAGTGCCGTAAGGGAGTACTAAAAAGGGCGTAAAGTAAGTAAAATTTAGCGATATATTGCTAAGCTAAAATAGATACATGAAAATAATGTATGAGACAATAAATAGACGACATTGACAACTTTGTATAGGGCATTGTATTCAGGCAATCTCTGAAGGTTCTTGGCATAATAAGTTTTAATCAGTCAACAGAGGGACATCCCTTTTCTTTGATTTTTACAATTATAGCTGAAACTCTGAAATATGTTCTATATGTTGAGATAAAATGAATGTATTTGAGAGAAAGAAATTTGATAAACCTGTCGTATTTCCAAAATTTTAAATATATGCATCAGCTATTTAACATTTACAACAATCCGAATATGATAAGGCATTACATGGGAATGTTACTCATAGGGCATCGTGCAATTGCCATAGGATTTGTCAACGCAAAACAGACAATTTATTTTTGATTATGTTATTTTGAAGTAATACCCTCAAAAACATTCACATTCAGTTTTATTAAGAATTTCCATGCACATGCATATTTTATAAAAATATAAAATCATTTTCATATCTTGTGTAGGTTGCGCAACGCATAACGCATTTATATAAAGTAAAAGAATTAGAAAGGTAACATTTATAAAAAAAAACACACTCGGGACACACGGACGATAAACTTCATGCACAGGTTAGAAAACTGCTATGAAAGCTCATCAATATGCGGTGTAGACGGCATTTGGTCTTTTAAATGTGTCTTTTAAATGTGTCATGGTCTTTAAAATGTGGTATGTTGCCTCACAGGCATAATTTACAACTAGATTGATGAGTTCATCGTCCATAGCGTATTAAGGACACTACCCGCTTACAGATGAAATGCCATTTTAGTTACAAGAAAATCACGGGTATACCGACAACGGTCAGAACGTGTTAAACGACAACTGCATCGTTGTACGAGATGGTGACAAAGATCTTCATGACCAGATACTGCATAAATTCAACAATAACTAGCTCTTGTTAAGTGTGGAAAATTATTTACCTCAGCAATTTGTTGTGTGATATGTTTTGCAAATACAATACTATACCTAGATGATTAAACAAACAGTATAAAACATAAGTACTAAAATGTGTTTTATATTGATATACTGTGAATCTTTATATACATTTTAGTGAGCATTGAAAACAATGTAAAGACATGAAAAAAAAATATTAATTACTCCAGATTCCTGTAGACAAAAATTTAAAACCTCTATTTAATGTTATTATGTAAACACCAAACTTTACAGCAACAATGTAAACACCCTTGTTATTATCTGAAAGTAATGTTTGCAGCATGAGAACCTGTATTTGACGTCAATAGTACAAATTTACTAGAGTCTGTATGCAATATAAGTATTTGAGAAAATGAAAAATATGTATCAACAGCCGATATCTACATATTTGTATAGCAAACAAACGTTCTGGACAGAATTATTACTTATGCCACCAAAGTAAAAATACGATATCAACTAACGGAAAAACTAAGAAATAAGTAAATCTTATAATGTTTTTCACCGAAAACTACCTTTGGGGTTATAAAATCACAACAAAATATAACCACTTGTCCCTTACCGCTGTTGGTCGAAATCCCTAAACAGGGACTTTGGATTTTTAAATGTGAGGAAAGTTTTCCAATCTACCTTACGGAACGTCGGTTTTTGTTCTCATGTGCCCATTTGTGTCTGAAAAGAATGCACCGAAGACAACAGAGGTCTTTTCTCCATA
>NW_026860110.1:0-11320 GCF_026571515.1 Ruditapes philippinarum
TTTGTGGAATCCAGGTGAGAAAAAATGGTTTAAAAGGTATACTAAATATACTGCAGGGGGTGTCAGTCTGATTGTTAGAATAGCATAATTTATTATTTTAGTACTTCTGCTCTTACTACCTTAGCTAGAATGTATATAAATAATGATGTTTCTTTTCCTAGTTAATTACTTAGTTGCATAAATTTATGTCTTTAAATGACTATATTTAAACCTTGTTTTTTTTTATAATTTTTGTGTTTGTGAAATCAGTGATGTGTGAAGAACAATAATAAAAGAAAGTAAATAAAATTACAGTCACTGTTCAGCTATATAATTGTTGTATTGTAGGGAGATATAGGTATTTACTATATTGATTGATTCAGAAGATTGATTTCATTGAAAATAATACCTTTAACGAAGACTGGTTTGTTCTGTTGAAGGTTTAATTGCTTTGTCTCGTCCTTTAAAATATTTACGTCTGCTACGAGGCAAAACATGGAATAGATAATTAAAGAGACTTAAGATAAAAGGGAGTGCCATTTTAGTTTTTCTCAGTCGGTTAATATTGATTTAAAAAGCAGTTATGAAAAAGTTAATTACCGGTATACATGCTATTATATATGGTGAATATGTTTATTGTAATATGAAAACATTGTTGATATAAATACACCATTGTAGTGAATGTAATGAGATTATGTGACTGTGTAAAGCTATAAATGGTATGTTTTGTCAGGTGGGGGGATTATATACTACATGGAATTTGTTACTATACTTGAAATATTAAAGTTTTGTTTGGCATATTTATTTTCTATGGAATGTTTTATCTTATATGGTGTACATTCTGTCACTTAAAACAGGAGTAGAACTTGTAAAGGTTAGTCTGTTATTCATTTGTAAGATTTAGATGACTGTAGAGGAAAATCTTCCATTTACCTTCATATGAAAGACTTTGTGCAAGTTCTTTGAGATTTCAGTTCTTTGAGATTTTGATATTTACCTTCACATGAAAGACTTTGTGCAAGTTCTTTGAGATTTAAGGTCTTTGAGATTTTGATATATGTGCCTGTTTCATGCATCTCATCAGTAGGCTAAAATAACTGTATAGCTGTATGTTGTGAGCTATGGTTCAATATGTTCTTGTGTCAAACCATCTGGACTTGAAGTGATATATGTTTTTACCAATTGTCTTGCTATGGTTCAATCATTTCTTGTGTTAAACCATTTGGACTTGTAGTGATATATATTTTACAAAATTGTCTTGCTATGGTTCAATATGTTCTTGCACTAAACCATCTGGACTTGTAGTGATATATATTTTACCAATTGTCTTGCTATGGTTCAATATGTTCTTGTGATAAACCATCTGGACTTGTAGTGATATATATTTTACCAATTGTCTTGCTATGGTTCAATATGTTCTTGTGTTAAACCATCTGGACTTGTAGTGATATATATTTTACCAGTTGTCTTGCTATGGTTCAATATGTTCTTGTGATAAACCATCTGGACTTGTAGTGATATATATTTTACCAATTGTCTTGCTATGGTTCAATATGTTCTTACTATAAACCATCTGGACTTGTAGTGATATATATTTTTACCATCTACAGTTTGTCTTTTGTAAAGACAGATAGGCATGCATCCTTAAACTGTATATGATTTATGATGTTTACCAAGACTATATTGACTGTCTATATCAGTAAATCATTTTGTGGTTTATTTTGTAATTTCCCATTACTCACCTGTTTTGTGGTTAGACCCATGGCTGCAGTTATTTTGATGGCAGTGCTGTTTATTGCCTCAATAAGTTTTTTCAATGCACTTTTATAATGAAATACCTTATGCAAATGAGAGCACATGCAGTGAAATATTCCAGAACTTTTATACACAAACAGAAAACAGAATACTTTCGACTTCTTAGTTTTATTTGATATGTCAATTGCATTTTACTGTAGTTAAAAAATAAAAGGACAAAAATGGGAAATTAAGGTTATTACAGGGAAAAGCTCACTTGTTTATCATTGTCCATTTAATTTGATTTTAAGTTTGTAAGTTGAAGGAACAGAAGCTAGCAATTGTTTTATTTAAATGGAAGACACCAGCATGGTTTATGTATGTTGTAATTAAGGTTGTACACTTAAGTAAAATTTTGTATATGTATATAATAATACTTCTAAAACAATTTCCAAACATCCAAGAATATGTTAAATAATTTATGTACTGCAAATATTTATTTGCATTATAAGTAATCTTTAAAATATATGCATTCATTTCTTATTGAAAAAATTGGCTTAGACTTTATTGAAAATAAATTTCTAATAACCTCCCTTTATTTACATGAAATGTAAATTTGGTAATATCTTTACAAACAATGTTTTTTGGAACTTACAATATTGATAAATCTTCATTTGAGCTTCATATTTATGATATAAAACCATATAAAAATTGAGTTACAGGATCTTTAACCAGTAAATGCTAGCATGATATGACTTAATTAAACCAGTAGGTGTTGGCATCATGGTTCTAAACCAGTAAATACTTGCATGGTGGATTTCAACCAGTAAATGGTGGTATGGTGGTTGAATTTACCAGTTACAAACACAAGCATGGTTCAACTTAACCCGAGTAAGTGCTATGATGGTTAGATTTAAACAGTAAGTTAACTATTAGGTACAATTGAACCAGTAAGTGCAAAAATGGTTCAATTTAACTAGTAAGCATGCATGCATGCACATTTGTAAAATTTATTGAAAAAAAAGGATGAAGTTTCTGATTTTTCTACCTGCATTCCAAGGTTTTGTTAGTGTGTGAATTTGTATCCTAATTGGGATTATTTTGTTGACCTTTGATATAAATTTACATTTGATTTAACATGAGGGGATCATTTAGACTATAATTTTCACTCTAAACAGCTAAACCATATATTAACAATAATGTTTAGTGTGGAATACAACCTGTTTAACATGGCATGATGTGGGGTAGGTGACAAAGTAATAATGCTCTAAACAGCCCTGCAAGTCAAATTACAATTGGATGGTGTGAGAACCTGATACTGTATGATGTACTTTAATTGAAAGTCATGAAATGAATGATGCAACTGAACTGGAAATTATATTCACATTTTCTTTGAAATTGTATTTTTCCAGAGGAAGTAATAATCTTAAAAAATCATTTGAGCGGAGAATAAGACATTTTATTACATTAATGAGTGGTTTTATCGAGATGCTTATAAAGTCCAAAAAGCACCAGTGGGGATGATATCAAATACATCTACCAGACAGGTTGCTGTGATAATAGCAAGCCCATGAACACTGTTCAGCCTGGTAATAGCAAGCCCATGAACACTGTACAGCCTGGTAACAGCAAGCCCATGAACACTGTACAGCCTGGTAATAGCAAGCCCATGAACACTGTACAGCCTGGTAATAGCAAGCCCATGTACACTGTACACCCTGGTAACAGCAAGCCCATGTACACTGTACAGCCTGGTAATAGCAAGCCCATGAACACTGTACAGCCTGGTAATAGCAAGCCCATGAACACTGTACAGCCTGGTAATAGCAAGCCCATGAACACTGTACAGCCTGGTAATAGCAAGCCCATGAACACTGTACAGCCTGGTAATAGCAAGCCCATGAACACTGTACAGCCTGGTAATAGCAAGCCCATGAACACTGTACAGCCTGGTAATAGCAAGCCCATGAACACTGTACAGCCTGGTAACAGCAAGCCCATGAACACTGTACAGCCTGGTAATAGCAAGCCCATGTACACTGTACACCCTGGTAACAGCAAGCCCATGAACACTGTACAGCCTGGTAATAGCAAGCCCATGAACACTGTACAGCCTGGTAATAGCAAGCCCATGAACACTGTACAGCCTGGTAATAGCAAGCCCATGTACACTGTACACCCTGGTAACAGCAAGCCCATGAACACTGTACACCCTGGTAACAGCAAGCCCATGAACACTGTACAGCCTGGTAACAGCAAGCCCATGAACACTGTACAGCCTGGTAATAGCAAGCCCATGAACACTGTACAGCCTGGTAACAGCAAGCCCATGTACACTGTACAGCCTGGTAATAGCAAGCCCATGAACACTGTACAGCCTGGTAACAGCAAGCCCATGTACACTGTACACCCTGGTAATAGCAAGCCCATGAACACTGTACAGCCTGGTAATAGCAAGCCCATGAACACTGTACAGCCTGGTCAGATTGCTGTGATAACAGCAAGCCCATGTACTCTATATAGCCTGGCCTGAGATTCAAGCCCATGAACACTGTACAGCCTGGTAACAGCAAGCCCATGTACACTGTACAGCCTGGTAATAGCAAGCCCATGAACACTGTACAGCCTGGTAATAGCAAGCCCATGAACACTGTACAGCCTGGTAATAGCAAGCCCATGAACACTGTACAGCCTGGTAACAGCAAGCCCATGAACACTGTACAGCCTGGTAACAGCAAGCCCATGAACACTGTACAGCCTGGTAACAGCAAGCCCATGAACACTGTACACCCTGGTAACAGCAAGCCCATGAACACTGTACACCCTGGTCAGATTGCTGTGATAATATCAAGCCCATGTACTCTATATAGCCTGGCCTGAGATTCAAGCTCATGAACACTGTACAGGCTCGATGGACTTTGATCGGAGGCTTATTTCTGTACAATTTAGCAGCTCACTATTTTACAGTGTTTTGTTATGAAATATCAAAAGACAAGGCCAATAATATTAATTATATCTCTACCTTGAAGGAGTTCATGTAAGTCTTTCCCTTTTTAAAATTAAACAAATGCAAAAATTATTCGAGCTTGAATAATGACTAATTTATTGAAGATAAGGTCACCAAGATGTATGAACATAACTCATGTTGATTGTTTGAAATGCTATTGAAAATGATAGTTATTTCAATAAAATATTAATTTGAAATATAAAAAATATTTTAACTGTATAACTATAAATCATGTATTTCAATTTATAAAATGTTGCACATGTTGTGTCCTGTTCTGGAATTATAGAAATGAGCCGCGTCACGACAAAACCAACATAATGGGTTTGCAACCAGCATGGATCCAGACCAGCCTGTGCATCCGCGCAGTCTGATCAGGATCCATGCTGTTTGCTGTCAGTTTCTCCAATTGTAATAGAGTTTGTAAGCGAACAGCATGGATCCTGGTCACAAACCCTTTATGTTGGTTTTGTCATGACGCGGCTCAAATATATAATATATATATATACACATTGTATATTAAGTAAAGAAGAAATGGAAACTGTTTTTTCTGACACCCAATAGGATGACATCATCATCATAATGATTTTTATGTCTTTAAATATTTGAAAATTGTTATTTCTCTAATGGTATTATACATGTAATTGTAGATTATCTGACTTTGTATTTTGGAATTTCGAAAAAAAAAATGTAATTTTATATTCTTGAATAAGTGCCGTATTCCTAGACAGTCAAATATGAGAAGGTAAAGTCATGTTAACAGTAATATAATATTGAAGGATTTATAGACATGTTACTTCTATCTGACGCAGATACATAACTAAAGTACATAGCGCAGAGCATGCTGTTTAATTACATAAAAAATGAATTACATAGAATTAAAGACCCAGTGAAGCGTCACTTTTATTTTTGCCCAAACAGGTTTTGCTAGCGTCAGTGAGTCATTCTCCTCAACATGATATATAGACACATGAACCGCAACCATTATGCAATATGCAAATTCGATATGAAAAATTAGAAAGTCCAAATATTTGAAATAGTCTCAGGTGAGGAGCATCGATTTTTTTTTCTGTCAACTTTAATGTTTGTGTTAATACTTCAACTTGATGTTCATTGGAGGGTGATAATATTATAAAATTATGTTGTTATACTGATGTACATAATTATTATAATAATAATTATCATAATGCACATTGTTTATTCAGAGCAAGTCTCCTGTAACTCTATAGCAAAAATAAAGCATTTACAATAGTTTTATGCTGAGGTTACTGTAATTACTTTTGCAACATTTATACATCACACCTTGACAGCAAATAAACATTTACAAAAAATAGGAGAAAAGACAACATTACTGAAGGCAAAATATTTTACAAGCCAAGGAAAATTTACATCAAACTTAATTGGCCCTTAATCCTGCATGATGATTTATTTACAATCTAGACTTGTCTTTCTTTGCATAATAATAAAACTGACCTTGGATATTATTACCTGATTATAAAAGATTGACTTTCAAGGTCACTTGTTGCAGGCAAGCTAATGTCCTTTTAGTACATTTTTTGTCCATGACAGCTGGACACCATGTCATGTTGTTCAGCAATAAATACCTACTAACAATTATGACAACTTCGCTAAAACATTACTGAATGAATTTATCAGTCCTTGTCAAAACATGATTTCAATACATGCAGTTGCATTTTTTTTCAAATAATAATTGAACAAAATGTTGGCGACATATGAATGAAACAAGTACATGAGAATATTTAACTTGGGCAATCAAAACATCGCTTGCTATAAGAATTATTCATGATAGCAGTTCAAATAGTAAAAAATTTTGCATGTCAACTAATAATTTGTGAAACGAAAAGGAAACTCAAAGGTACGTGTTTTGCATTTAAGAAAACGAATTACAATGATGACATGTCAGGCTTTCCCCTTATATTTTAGTGGAGAGTGCTTGTAAGTTCTTACACTACCAAATTGAACAGCCACACCCGTTGATCTTATAGCATAATAAATTTTTGAACAAAGTTAGCTTTGATGATATAGTAATGGGCATTCAAATGTGAGGTAAATATAAATTAATTCATATTTAAAAGATCCAAACAGCTTAACACATTCAGGAATTCTGTAAACCCAGCAATTTAGTTATGGCAATGAACTTTTTGACTATATATACACATATATATTATTTGTAGCAAAAGCCTAAATATTTCAGCTTTCATTAGTTGCTATTCATGGCTTTTGTTGTTGTTTTTTTTTGTTATATGAATCATTAAAGACCCACAAAAAAAGTTCCTTTTCACAAGTTAACAATGGTCACCCATATGTTGCTATGCACCGGAGACATTTTGTCAATTTTGCACATAATTTATTTGATTATGAACATTTATTTGGACTGGATTTCAATTCCTTGTGCTGACATAATATACAATAATGCTTAAAGATGTTGATTCAGTTTGTGAAGATAACTTTTTAATACTCCTAACATAGACAAGTGTTTTCTTTGGTATCATATTTCAATATTAATTATGCAGTTATCTTTCTCCTCACAACCTCATAATCATCATCCTTTATAGTCATCATGATGATAATGTTCCAAATGATGATGATGATGATGCCGACCCCTCTGCTGCTGCTTATAATGATGATGATGATGATGGTGATTGTGATTGTGATGGTGATGGTGATGATGATGGTGATGATGATGATGATGATGATGATGAAGATGATGACTTAATTGTTTATTCAGATTTGTTTTATACTTACTCAATAACATTGTCTGTAATTTCAAAGCAAAAATGATAAATCAAAAAGAAATTATTAATGGATGTAGTAAAACTACCCTCAGGAATGTTGTTATAATCTGAAGCCCAGTATTTGGAAATATTTCACTTGATACTAGTGATCAATAACCAGTTTTTTTATATCAATAATGCATTCTTTGGTCTAAATGCATCTTAATCTATAAAACACATTATGGGGAATTATTTAACAAAACCCCCTATGAAAGAATCGGTAACTTGATGAAATGATTTATTTGAATACCATTCTTTTCACTTATTGATCCCATTTTTAACAAGTCGGCTGTTCTAAACTTAAGTTTGAATGAATAGGAAGAAATGTTAAGAATTAATTTACATGAGCTTAGAGTTATAGAGGTCACCATTTGAATATCTCTTTAAGTGAAGCTTTCACTTTGGGGCATTATTAAAGGATTTGACTTGATTTAGGATAATATTCATTTGAAATTGATGGGTAAGGAATTTTAATGATGTTCAGATTTCACTGGTGTCTTCACAGTGAGGGTGAAATAGGTTGTCAGGCTTGACAAGTGATGTCACATGATGTCACATGTGCTCAACTGATTAATGTTGACATAAAAGAACACCAGTCATCCAAAATCATAAAATGAAGACTGGTATGTTCCATAGTAACCATGCCGATGACAGAAATCATGGCCTTAAATAGGGCTTTCTTACATCAGTAAAAACTAGATGAAACTTAAAAACCAAAAACTTAATAAGAATAGATGAAATTATTTTAGTCACTTTTTGTAGATTGGTTTCTTTGTATTTGTTTCGTAACATCTGACAAATATTTGAAATATTTCAAAGTAATTATCTTTTGAGTTTGTATTTTTGTGTGCAAACTTACAGATTTGTTAAATCTTCAAAACAAAAAGTGTTTGCACTTATGGTATTTTGCGCATTAAGTTTATATGCTTGATAAATAAAAAGTTTCAAGGATTTAGTTGAAAGGTTTATTTTCTCATGATGAGTTTTCCGTCAACTGTGACAGAATAAAGCTTCCCTGAAATTGCTTCCAGATAATCCTGCATTTGGTAAAAAATTTGCTGATTCATTGTAGTGTAATTTTAAAATAGTTTGTTTCCTGATTTAATCTCTAGGATCAAACAAAATCACTATTGACTATATCAATACCTATTAAGTGCATTGATCATGTGATCTTGATTTACTTTTTTTGTACTTAAATACAATGGATAAAGGATAATATCAATTGCACCAGTCTTTGTCACCAGGGTTGCTCTACAAAATGTTGCAACAACTAAGTTGATCAGTCTAGGCCAAGGACTGGTTAAGCTGCTCATGACTGCCCCCTCTTGAGCCAAAACAATTGCAAGATTACCACTGCCTGCTGGCAGATGTCTTGGCATGTTTACCTACTCTTTCTGCCATCTGATCTTGTTTCTTGACGATATTTTCAACAATCTATTTGTACATATAGTGACTTTCAAGTAATACTGGTATAGGAATTTCTGTAGACAAAAATCCAAGCATTATTCTAGCCACAAGCATAACCCAGGCAAGAAGAAAAGTTAGCTAGCTGGATAGCTGCCTCAACTGAGAAAGAATCTTAAGTTCCTGTTGGGATTCAAACGAACAGCAGGGAGTGGCAAGATAATTAATTTTAAGTCAGTGAGCTTAAGCCACTCGGCCATGAAGGCTGGCATATCTATATGTGATTGATGTAAAAGAAGCAAGCCTGCGCTATAAAAATTAAACAAAAATATGTTTTATTATTTTTGACATGACCTTTTGTGATGCAGATATGTATAGAGTTATTGGTAACTGACTGGAAGGATAAAATATGAATTAATGATGATATAATTATTTTTAATTTCTGTTTGTGCTACAATATTATGTCAGTTTAATTTTGACATATTCAAAACAAGGTGTTTCTTCAATTTTAAAATAGATTTATTTTAATGCCATTTGACATTCTTAAGTAACATGTGTAGAAAGGTTAATGACAGGTTTTTATTGCGTATAGTTACGTTTTCATGCACGTTCTTGCTGCACTGTCATAGATGAGGTATGCATGAAGCAGACGACAAAATAAAATCATGTCCTCATGATGTGCAGCTGTCAAATATCATTACTCAGTCTGAAAACTTCTTTTGTTTGTCTTAATTTCCTCTTTTCACTGATCTTCCCTTGAGTTTGTAGAGTTTGTATCATTAAGAAAATTCCTGTGAATTTGCTGGGATTTATTTTTAAAAATCCAAAATGACATTTAGACAGTACCTATATACATGAATGTTAATAACATTGTTAAACAATTGGACGAACTTGTTGCATGCATGCAAGAATGTGAAATCTGTGAGTTCCTATCAAATGCTTTGCAGTTTGCTTTAACCGTAAAATTTAATTATCATGTAATTTTATGATTTTACAGTATAAGAAAATGGGAGTAAAAATAATAAATATGGCTGCTTTAAGCATAATAAGGAAGTGAATACTGCTTGTCATAATAGATTAAAATATTTATCCATGTTTCTTCTCATACATGAATATTTCCGTGTCAGTGTACCGGTATTTTATTGAACTGTTGTACCGACTTAAAGGGCATTCCATATTTAAATATTTCTTATCAGAATTACCATAATGATATTGCCCTACAATCTAAAGATAGACATATTTGCCAGAAATATCAAGTGCTTGATTTTATAATATTGTGCGTGAAAAATAAAGAAATGCATTTACATGGGAGGTAATTCTTGCCACTTTATAATAACAAGACCATGTTGGTAAAAATGTTGTAATTAAGTACATAATATCTTAGTATATATAGGTGCATATAGAATTGCGAAATGTTTCTTTGAGTGATATAAGCAGACTTTTAGGTGTAAATAAAATAGAAAAAAATGTCCAGCTTGACTGGGGACTCAATCACCCAAATCATCAGAAAACAGGGTGAATCAGAGCCAATTGCTTATACACTTTTTCACCTGCTTAGCTCAGTTTAAGGAGAGCATCAGTTATTGCTGGTTCATTCCTCTGGTACATGCAGTGTAATTTCTCTGTGACAGTTGATCCCGGACATTGAGTCTAATGGTCATTAATTTTGTTGTTTAATGCTGATTTAGAAATCATGTAGGATAAGTAACTGGTCATAGTTATCCAGGAAAGCTGAATTGGCTGTGGACTGTGACATTATACAATATGCAGACTTTAAGATTTTTCAAACTTTTTTATCACAAGGTAATAATACATGCAGTATATTTAGGATTGGTCTTTTAGGCAAAATTCCAAAGTTAGACTACTGTCTTTGGACTTTATAGATCATGTTATGTTGCACTCTATTTACATTTATAGTTGTTTATGATCTTTTTAATGAAATAGTATAACATGAAAAAAGAGTCTGTCAGGACATATTAGATTAATAGCTATTATTTAAGTGTAGTTTATGTAAACACCCTTGAATTGTTAATAAGTTACCCTCTCTTGATGCACGAGTACTTTGAATAAGAAAATTACATAGGGAAGAATGGTACATTATATCCATAATTTGTTACATTATTTCCTTGATTTGTGGCTGTTTTCCTTTCTCAGATCAAACAATGGAGGGTAAATAACCACTTTAATTTGAAATTATTGAGAAATAACTCTAATATAATAGTATTGAATTGAAAAAAATTATTATGTGCAATATTGACACTAATTATTTGATAACTGCAATGAACTAAGCCATGTTTATACCTGTTAGACATGTTGAATTAAAAAAACAAACAAGTTGTCTTGAAGTAATGTAAAAGAACAAATTAAAGGATTGCCTCCCTTACCCAAACATTCTCCCTTGGCC
>NW_026860111.1:0-35155 GCF_026571515.1 Ruditapes philippinarum
TTCATGGCCGTAGCCCAGATACAAGTCCGGCACCAAGTCGGAATGCAATTAGACCTATTTCGCTTCGTTTTTGTTTTTTTATATACGTTTGCGCTGAAAGTTTCTAAAAAAAACGGGTGCGACAATTGGCACTGTGTTCGAACCGTAGGTCCGATTCGCATGCAATTTGCACTGTTGGAATTGATGAAGGGTCTGGTACACAGCCTGCAAGTTTCATGGCCGTAGCCCAGATACAAGTCCGGCACCAAGTCGGAATGCAATTAGACCTATTTCGCTTCGTTTTTGTTTTTTTTATATACGTTTGCGCTGAAAGTTTCTAAAAAAAAACGGGTGCGACAATTGGCACTGTGTTCGAACCGTAGGTCCGATTCGCATGCAATTTGCACTGTTGGAATTGATGAAGGGTCTGGTACACAGCCTGCAAGTTTCATGGCCGTAGCCCAGATACAAGTCCGGCACCAAGTCGGAATGCAATTAGACCTATTTCGCTTCGTTTTTGTTTTTTTATATACGTTTGCGCTGAAAGTTTCTAAAAAAAACGGGTGCGACAATTGGCACTGTGTTCGAACCGTAGGTCCGATTCGCATGCAATTTGCACTGTTGGAATTGATGAAGGGTCTGGTACACAGCCTGCAAGTTTCATGGCCGTAGGTCCGATACAAGTCCGGCACCAAGTCGGAATGCAATTAGACCTATTTCGCTTCGTTTTTGTTTTTTTATATACGTTTGCGCTGAAAGTTTCTAAAAAAAACGGGTGCGACAATTGGCACTGTGTTCGAACCGTAGGTCCGATTCGCATGCAATTTGCACTGTTGGAATTGATGAAGGGTCTGGTACACAGCCTGCAAGTTTCATGGCCGTAGCCCAGATACAAGTCCGGCACCAAGTCGGAATGCAATTAGACCTATTTCGCTTCGTTTTTGTTTTTTTTATATACGTTTGCGCTGAAAGTTTCTAAAAAAAACGGGTGCGACAATTGGCACTGTGTTCGAACCGTAGGTCCGATTCGCATGCAATTTGCACTGTTGGAATTGATGAAGGGTCTGGTACACAGCCTGCAAGTTTCATGGCCGTTTAGTAGCCCAGATACAAGTCCGGCACCAAGTCGGAATGCAATTAGACCTATTTCGACCTATTTCGCTTCGTTTTTGTTTTTTTACCAACCAAAGACGTAATATTTCTCAAATTAATCTTTAGAAAATGTTAACTCAAAAGGCGGACTAATTCACCTTTATACATACAATAAAATAAAAAACTAAAAAACTATAAAAACAAAAGGAGGATTAGTCCGCCTTTTTCAATCTAAGTCAAAACAAATACTTTGCATTTTTCAAACATAAACTGATAGGACAGACTAATCCAACTTTATACAAATAACCAAAACTGAACAACTCAATTATAAAACATGAAGGAGGATTAGTCCGCCTTTTTCAATTTAACTCTATAACCAAAACTGAACAACTCAATTATCAAACATGAAGGAGGATTAGTCCGCCTTTTTTAGTGAAACTCAAAATAAAGATCAAGAGTCTTTAGAAATCATTAATTGAAATGGCGGACTAATCCACCTTTACACAATTATCAAAACTAAAATTTTCAATTATAACACATGAAGGAGGACTAGTCCGCCTCATTCAATGTAACCTCAACCAAAGACGTAATATTTCTCAATTAATCTTTAGAAAATGTTAACTCAAAAGGCGGACTAATCCACCTTTATACATACAATAAATAAAAAAACTAAAAACTATAAAAACAAAAAGGAGGATTAGTCCGCCTTTTTTCAATCTAAGTCAAAACAAATACTTTGCATTTTTCAAACATAAACTGATAGGACAGACTAATCCAACTTTATACAATAACCAAAACTGAACAACTCAATTATAAAACATGAAGGAGGATTAGTCCGCCTTTTTCAATTTAACTTTATAACCAAAACTGAACAACTCAATTATCAAACATGAAGGAGGATTAGTCCGCCTTTGTTAGTGAAACTCAAAATAAAGATCAAGAGTCTTTAGAAATCATTAATTGAAATGGCGGACTAATCCACCTTTACACAATTATCAAAACTAAAATGTTCAATTTTAACACATGAAGGAGGACTAGTCCGCCTCATTCAATGTAACCTCAACCAAAGACGTAATATTTCTCAATTAATCTTTAGAAAATGTTAACTCAAAAGGCGGACTAATCCACCTTTATACATACAATAAATAAAAAACTAAAAACTATAAAAACAAAAAGGAGGATTAGTCCGCCTTTTTCAATCTAAGTCAAAACAAATACTTTGCATTTTTCAAACATAAACTGATATGACAGACTAATCCAACTTTATACAATAACCAAAACTGAACAACTCAATTATAAAACATGAAGGAGGATAAGTCCGCCTTTTTCAATTTAACTCTATAACCAAAACTGAACAACTCAATTATCAAACATGAAGGAGGATTAGTCCGCCTTTTTCAATTTAACTCTATAACCAAAACTGAACAACTCAATTATAAAACATGAAGGAGGATTAGTCCGCCTTTTTCAATTTAACTCTATAACCAAAACTGAACAACTCAATTATCAAACATGAAGGAGGATTAGTCCGCCTTTTTTAGTGAAACTCAAAATAAAGATCAAGAGTCTTTAGAAATCATTAATTGAAATGGCGGACTAATCCACCTTTACACAATTATCAAAACTAAAATGTTCAATTTTAACACATGAAGGAGGACTAGTCCGCCTCATTCAATGTAACCTCAACCAAAGACGTAATATTTCTCAATTAATCTTAAGAAAATGTTAACTCAAAAGGCGGACTAATCCACCTTTATACATACAATAAGTAAAAAACTAAAAACTATAAAAACAAAAAGGAGGATTAGTCCGCCTTTTTCAATCTAAGTCAAAACAAATACTTTGCATTTTTCAAACATAAACTGATAGGACAGACTAATCCAACTTTATACAATAACCAAAACTAAACAACTCAATTATAAAACATGAAGGAGGATTAGTCCGCCTTTTTCAGTGAAACTAAAAATAAAGATCAAGGAGTCTACAGAAATCATTAAATGAAATGACGGCTTAATTAACCTTATGCAGTAATCAAAACAAAACAAATCAATTGTAAAACATGAAGGAGGATAAGTTCGCCTTTTCAGTGAAACTCAAAATAAAAATCAATGAGTCTAACTGAAATGACAGACTAATTCACCTACATACAATATTCAAAAAAAAAATTAGATTAAAAAGCATGAAGGAGGATTAGTCCGCCTTTTTCAGTGAAACTCAAGATAAAGATCAAGGAGTCTACAGAAACCATTAAATGAAATGACACAGCCACATTTATACAATAATCAAAACAAAACAAAAATTAAATTGTAAAACATGAAGGAGGATTAGTCCGCCTTTTTCAGTTAACTCAAGCTAGAGATTAAGGAGTCTTAAGAAAATGTTCACTGAAATGACTGACTTATCCACCTTAAAACAATTATAAAAAAATAAACAGTTTAATTATGCATTTATGCATTTTTTTCAATGTGTCTTTTGAAAACGTTAACTAAAATGACGGACTAGTCAACCTTTTTACCATAATCAAAACTAACAAGTTCAATTACGAAATAAAAAGGAGGACTAGTCACTCAAATCAAATACTATTCATTTTATTTAAGGAGTCTTCAGAAAAAAATAACTGAAATGACGGACTAATCCACCTTCTAACAATAATCAAAACTGAACATTTAAATTATTAAACAAAAAGGAGGATTAGTCCGCTTTTTGCAGTCAAACTCAAATCAAATACTATCTATTTTTTCAATATAAAACATAACCTTAAATGACAGACTAATCCACTTTATTTACGAAACGAAAAGGAGCACTAGTCTGCCTTATTTAAAGAAACTCAAACTAAAGATCAAGGAGTCTTTAGAAATAAAATGACGGACCAATCCACCTTCATAAAATAATCAAATGCAAACAGTTAAATTATGAAAAGGAGGACTAGTCCGCCTCTTTTAATCTAATTCAAACCAAATACTATCCTTTTAAGTTTGGGTAGATACCTTTAAAATTAAAAAATTTATAGTAAAAAGTAACATTTTTCAAGTAAAAAAAATCTAAGTTTATGGGGAGATAATTCTTGCAATATTGGTGCTAGAGTTATGAACCTTGTCACGTAACATGTGGTTAATTATAAGGTACATATATTTGAAGTATGAAGTTGATCCCTTAAGAAATAAAGAAGTAACAGTAAAAAATAGTATTTTTTAAGGAAAATTTTAAGTTCAAGGGGAGATAAATCTCAAAATATTGGTGCTAGAGTTATGAACCTTGTCACATAAGATGTGGTTGATGCTGAGGAACATACATTTAAAGTATGAAGTATATCCCTTAAGAAATAACAGTAAAAAATAGTATTTTTGAAGGAAAATTCTAAGTTCAAGGGGAGATAAATCTGAAACTATTGGTGCTAGAGTTATGAACCTTGTCACATAAGATGCGGTAGATGATAAGGAACATATATTTGAAGTTTGATGTTGATACCTTAAGAAGTGACAAAGTTATATTGAAAAATATTTTACTGCAACAAAACTTTAATCTGAAATCTGAACACAGACGCCGACGCCGGGGCAAGTAGCTAGGACAGATCTCCATATACTTTTTACTGTATATCCTTTTCTTCTATATCAGTTTCACTCACTTTCCTTTGAACATTGTCTTCTAAATACTGCACATGGTAAACTGAAAAATATATCACATTAAACATGATTAAATGTATTGCATTTGGTAGTTACAGGTCTATCACTGTTTATTTAACTTTTCTACAGTCTGTATTGCTTATAGTAATATCCTCAGCTTAATAGTTAGTAGAAATAATATGATATTTCTTTGACATGAATTGGTTAACTATTTTAGCAAATTTATCGTATATTTTATCTTAATTTGACACTGAGGGTAAAGTGTTAATTAGAAATGAACGATATAATTCATTACCCTAAAATAATCTCATGCTGATACAGTTTTGTGTAATGCAAATGTTATGTTCAAAGCTCTAAACATATCAAGAGACTTTTTTCTGGTCTATTCATTGTAAAGTTATAAGAATTCTGTTATCCAAACTGTATTAATTCACCAAATTCTTAAGGAATTACTACTTCTCCAGCTTTCACATAAAATAATTATCTGAAAATAATATTTATTCAAAAAAATACCAATTTTCTTACTTATTTCAACTCTCTTGATCACTGCATCATACTTTCTGCCGTCTTTCCATTTAGCCATTACTACATCTCCAACTTGGTAATTTTGCTGAAACAAAACAATTTATTCAAATTTTGTTTTGATGGAAAATAATGAATATGGATGAAATTGATAAACTCTATCACAGCCACTGCTAGCCAGAGCCACACACCATTTTTTATTACTTTTAAAGTCAAAAATATCAAAGGTAGAATATGGTAGCATATAGTTATACAATACAATTTTCTGGTACAAAATATTTTATGGAAATTTCATACTTGACCTTGATGGTCTTTATTAAAAATTATCAACTCACCAGTGTCTAAGTGGTGTGTTTTTATCCCAGTATGAATTAAATTATTCAATAATAAAAAACAACAAAATAATGACAATTTAAGCTAAATTCAACAATATGGCCTTGCGGTCAAAATCATACAATGGTCAAAAACACATTTTGTATCAATTGTCATGTCAGTTTTTTCATAAGAATCTTTTCTCATACATAAATAAATAACAAATTTATGACAATATCAGCATATTCAAAAATTTTGACCTTGATGGCCGAAGTGGATTAAACGTCAAGATCACATTAAAATAAATCAGCATGCTGATTTTGTCTGAGTGTTCTTAATATGTTAAAATACAAATGAAATCCATATATATGAATAACAAAGTTATGACAATTTAATTAGCTAATTTAAATAATTTGATATTGACTGTCATGGTCAAATAAAGGTCAAGGTCATATTTGAATTATTTAGTGAACGGGTTTGTCATAAGCTGTTATTTTTTGTCTTAATATAAATCAAGTCCATGAGTAAATAACAAAGTTATAACAATCTAGCCTACATTCAATAATGTGACCTTGAAAGTCATGGTCATCAAAAGGTCATGGGCCATATAGCATCGCCTCTGATCCTTTGCGACAATAATAAGTATTAATATTTCAATGCATCACTAAGTCATTAGGTTGCATCAGGCATGGCCATAAAAATCTGGAACCATTATCAATAAAACATTTTTTATTTCATAATGCTATAATTATGCCAAACATCCAAACTTAAGGCTGTATAGTTCCCAAAATGTATGTGTTTTGCTTAATATGTCTATATGTGAAACATTAGATTCAAAAGAAAGAGACAAGTTTGATCCATTGAGCATAATCTGTATATTTTTTGTAGAAAACTGTAAGGCTCTAGGGGAAACTGAGCACATCCTTGTTACTGACATTCAAGCAAACATCTTTTTTTCAATTATTTAAAAGGACTTCTTATAGCTTCTGAAAATTCAAGTGATATTACTTATCTGAATTTGCCAGTTCAATCAATTAGCAAGATGATAATTTGTGAATAGGGAAAATGCACATGTTTAGAAAGCTTAATAAATAATTCTACAAAATTTAAAGACAATTTTATTCTGAAGCATGAATCTGTCTGCTTACCTTCACAGAATGCTCTTTCTCATTTGTTTCTTTCACTGTTTCTTTCACTGTTGTTTTTTCTTTTGCTTCTGTTGGCTTCTTATTCCTGAAATGCCCAACTCCTTCCACTTGCATCCACTGATTCCTGTGAGAGAAAGGTACATTTAACAAATTTGTAAAAGTCACAAAATGTACAAAACAGGTTTATCAAACTGTATGGTTTATAGCAGCAAGCCTCGAGAAATACAGCTAATTGTCATGAAAAAGTTTGAAAATGATTTTAAAAATAAAATGTTATGAAATAAAAAATGAGATCAAAATATTCAAAATAGTAATGCAATAGTAATATGGTAATAAATAGTGAAAAATCAATCATTTATCGCACATAACATGTAAATTATTACTTTAATCTTTTGCATATCCTAAAATTACATTTTTCTTGAGTTTGCTTTCATTGAAATATTTTAGCTCATCTGGCGGCATGCAGCTTTAAGACACATCAGATTATAAGATATTTCATTAAGTAAGCTTTGAAATACCTTCTCCCAAAATTGGTCGAGACATAACATTTCATAAGAGATAACAGGTCAGATAATCAGAATATTTTCACTGTGTATTCAACTTTTTTTTCACCTAGAAATTAATTTTGCTGAAAATTTGGTGTTCAAAAGCAGATTTTTTAAGCAATCTTAAAGTAAAAGCATAAAAAATGCACTTAATAGCTGACTTCGCCTGTCACCTCAATCAATATAATTTTAATTGTCAGTACATTTCACAACTCAACACTTGTTACTATATATAATATCAAAATTGCCTTTGATTTCAACTGACTATGAATATCACATGATCGGCCAGTGCTAAGAGCCTGTAATCATAATAGGCCCGCTGAACATGAGCAGGTGCAAAAACTGAAACAATCATGTCAAATTTTATGTCATCCAAAAAGGTTGTTAAAAGTGAAAGCAGGTTTTCAGCACGGGCTGCTTAATTATTTTGTTACAACTTAAAAATATAAGCATGATTTGTACCAAAACTTTTTTACTGGAAAAAAAACCCAACAATTTTATTTGGTAAAAAATCAATTCTACAGAAGTGGACTTAGTAACTTTGTATACATATAAGGGATGCATCCTTTATAAATAACTAAAACAGAAACACCAAAGTTGATCTAATTAAGAATTGTGCTACTATGTATTAAAGACTTTAAAAACAGATCATAGACAGGCAGGAAAGTATTAATCTGCCCTGAAAGAATAATGCCCTCGATCTCAAGACCTCTGGGCCATTATTTAGTGGGTTGATTATCATCTTGAGACCCTACTCTGATGTGTATTAACCTCTAATATTCACCAGCTAAAATTACATGTCAGTATTATATTAAATTTTAAACTTTAACTTAATCTTCTGATTATGGCATATGACATGCTGTCAGTCTGAATTCTATAGAGACAAAAACAGAATTGTCATGTTTAAGTAATTCCTCTATATTTATGAGCACAGACAAGGGCAGACATTTTGCTTAGCATTACAAAGAAACACTATTCATATACATATTTGTCTATTAAGGAAATTATTATCTCAAACATTGTTCATCAAATTAGGAGACAAAATTATTTTTTTAATTTTTTGTTAATTTTTCTTGATTCTTTATTTGCAGGAACATTTTTCAAAAGATGACTTACATTTTTTCCTTAAAAGCTTGAACCCCTTCTTGAACTAAAATCTCTGTTCCCTTGTCCATATACTTCCTCATTTCACTGTGCTTTATAAGCCCTCTCAAAAGGGTTTGTGAGAGTGGCTTCTTTGAACACCATTTTTGGTCAACCTGGTGCAAGCGTTCAATAATCTCGTTTGGCCACCTCGATACAGCCATATGTACGCCCAAGTCATTTCGCACCTGACGACCATTCTGAAACAGAGAAAGTATCAAATTAATCAATGTTCACATATGTAAATTTTGCTGTTTTCCTTAAGATGATAGCTACAGTGTTGTTCAAGAGACTGACATTAAAATCTTTCAAGTAATGTACTAGCTACCTTTCACTAAGGAAAAATAAATGGAAGATAATTCAAAATAAACCCAGAACAATCCATGGTCTCATACCATACACATTTCCACGCACTATGTATATATTTTAAGTTTCAAGTTAGTCCCTTGAATATTCATGGTCTTTTACTGCTGACAAGAAAAATTCAAAAGAATGCAATGAGAGAGATAATTTAATCCGGTCAATTCCAAATATGGTTTTGATTAATGATCTGCAAAACCGAAAAAATGAAGTACAGTCGACTCCACTTATAACAAATTCAATGGGACATTTAAATATCATTTGTTATATCCGAAGTTTGCTAAAAACGAAGTGGCAAAAACATGCTCACTAATGTTAATGGCCGTGAAAAAGACATACCTGTACCGGTGTAATCGGGTTTTTCAGCAGCGGTATTTTATCCGGGGCATTTTATTGAACAATATATTATGTACATGTATTTAGACATGTAGGACTTATCTATAATGTGCTCATCATTTGCATTATTTTGCTATTTGTTTGTTATCATTTGGTTAATATTCATAAAGAGAATCAATAATTTGGTAATTATCGGGTTACAATTTACAGTAATTTATCAAATGAGGTTGCGAAAAAAACATTTTATCAACATCTTTATTCCCTGAAGCCGTAACTTAATTGTGCAATAACTCACAATCCCCTCACAGAAAGAACCCTGTCAACATTCTGATAGCCATTGACCATTTAATTATGCCACTGTATGAATGAACTTAAATCTTATGTGCTCTTATGTTGTCTGTATTGTGTTAAGTTTCCCTGTCTAGTAAGGATATAATGTTTATACAACAGATAATCAAAATACCCAATTTTCTCAGAATGAAAATGTATATCTAATGTTTCAACTTTTCTCCTTTTAAGTAAATTTGTTGGAAAAGTTCCAAGTTCTTTAAAAATGATCTAAGGAAACAGTTATTTAGCAATGGCCAGACAGACAGACTAAAAAATCTCTAAATGTAAATCCCTACAAGTTGTTACCAAAATATAACATTTTAAAAGCAAAATTCTTAAAGAGGAGATAACTCTTGAAATAAAGATGCTAGACTTATGAACATTGCCATACATGATGTGAGTATAACAAAAAATGTTCATCTTAAGTTTAAAGAAGACACCATTTATAGTCACAAAGAAAAAAAACAACTATCAAAATTAATAAACCATTAATAGAACAAAGAAGAAAATTTCCAAAACATAAAATCAAATAAATTCAGATTCAATTACATTCAATATAACATTTATTGAAATTGGATACAAATATATCGTTAATGGTGCTGTTTGATTTTCAATAATGTAAGAAAATTTACCTTCTTCTGAAAAACTGATGCCACAGCTTTGATGTCTTGTTTTAGCTTCACAATAACATCCACCTTATCTAAAAACGACATAGGCTTCGCCTTCAGGTTGGTTTCATTGTGATGGAGACCCACCTTGAGAGCCTCCTCATCAGTCAGGCCTTCATATAATGTCATCTGGACATATGGGTTTCGTAATCCTTGCCGATACAAAGTCATTAGAGCGGCCTTTGTATGGTTGCCTCCGATCACCTCGATCCTCATACCTCTCTCTTGCATGGCATTCTCAAGATCCCCTGACAAGATGTTTCCAGCCAAAAGCTGGAATTCACCACCTGAAATAAATTATGGTACACACATCTGAGATACATGTTAAATTCTGCTTCAATTAAATCATAAGAGAGTTCAAATAGATAGCAATTCATTGATTGAAAGTTTATGCATGCACTGCCCCAATGCATTCATAAAATCAATATATAAATATGGCATTGCACTAAAATTGATAGAACAAAACATTTATCTAAAAATGAGTGATGCCAACCGAAGCAAATAAGCTGGGTTTGACATTATCTTATTATGGGGATTTTTTTTCTACCACTAGTAGCGGGATAAGTTTTTTTATTATGCCTTACAAAGGTGTATTTTTTACATTATACCAATAACTGAATCTTTGAACCCAGTGTGACACTGAGGGCTGTTTGTTAATGTCAGAAGGTGAAATTGATGCTGTCATGTGACATTATGGAATGCAAAAATCTGACATCTCATATGGCTAGATCCAATTCATTGCCTTGCTAAACAGAGCAAAATCAATAATAATCACCATTATTTTTTTAAGCAAGTGGGTCATGAGTGCTCTGAATATAAAAATTATCCATCACAAGTAACAAGTAATATTGTAAACTATAGTCAAAAACAGGTATAAAATCTAACTCTCAAATTCATATCACAAAGTTCATAATTGTATCTGAAATTGTGCATGCATAAAGACATTACTGGTTGCTATTGGTAAGGGAATACAACAGTAACAAAAGATGCATGTGTAAAATCATTACTGGTTGCTATTGGTTAGGGAAAACAACAGGTCCTAAAGATGTGAACATATGTGGAAAATCAATGACCCCTGGAGCAGTGCCAATTTGACCCCAGGTAAAGGCAATGCCATCATGACTGTAACAATAACTGTACTTTTTTTTAAACAAGAGGGCCATAATGGCCCTGAAATCGCTCACCTGTATAAAGGCCCCGGGCGGGGTCAATTTTAACCCAGGGGCTTTTATTTGAAAAAACTTGGTAGACACCCTTTAAAAGATGTTTCATGGTAAATATCTAAGCTCTAGCTCTTTGTGGTTTTTAAAAGAAGTTTTTACTATACACATGAAGGGAAAAACAATGCCACCCCCCCCCCCCGGCGAGGCAAATTTTGACCCAAGGGCTTTTTTATTGGTAGACAATGACTAGAAGATGTTTTATGCCAAATATTTAAGTTTTAGCGCTTTTGTTTTTTTGAAAATATTTTGAAGTTTCTCCTTTCGGTTGCCATGGCATCCAGAGTTCTGCATGGAATTAAAATTTTTTAACAATCTTTTAAGTTGACTACCAAAGGAACATTCCTTTTCAGTTTGAATGAAATTTGCTTAGCTATTTATAAGGAGATGTCGTTTAAAGCAAAAGTTTTCGGACGGACCGACACTGGACGAAAAGCGACTAGACTCTTTGTGACAGGTGAGCTAAAAATAAATGTTGAACTAAAAAAATGAATTGGTTTTCTTAAGCCAAATAAAAAACCCAACAAAATTATGTCAAACTAACCATCATAACCCTGCAGAAAACGGGAAGTAGTCTTAGTTAGAAAGGGGAATAATAAACAAAAAAGGTTTTTACAATTATCATCACATTACTAATCCATTTCAAATTTGAATTATACCAAGTTTTATGTGAAAACATTTGACACATTTGTAGTGATTAACCTAGTCAAATTTTGAAAACTTGACCTTAGAAAAAAGTCATAAAAGGGCATTAGTTTGAAAAAATAAATATTATGATAACCTGTCCTTGTGAAATGATGTAAACATGTATATCAAGTATGAACAGAATTCCTATGATTCCTGCAGAGAAAATGGAAGTATGATTGTTGCAGAGAAAATGGGCCTTTACAAAAAGGTTACCTTGGCCTAGAAATCTAAGTTTACAAAAAATAATTTTCAGATAAAATGCACTTATGAAATGTGTCCTATCAACCAATAAATGTGTACCATGTTTGAAGAGTATTATACTAAGCTTTTATTGTAATTTAGAAAATGGACCTAACAAAAAGGTTAGCTGACGACAAAGATGGTTTTCTTTGAAAAGTGGACCTATTAATTGAATAGATGCCCATCAGTTACCTTGAATATTGTCTTTTTTGTTAGTTTGTACAAATTAAAAGAAAACTAGAACTCCGCGAGTCGGATGTGTCGCCTTGTGAACAATAATAGTTTAGGAGAAATGGACAGGACAAAAATGAAATATGAAAATTAACAAAGGTCAATAACTCAAAAAATAAGAAGTGAACAGCAGCAGTTTCTGTGCACTGCACTTCTTATCAATAAGATCTATCATCCTATGAGGTTTCAAGTCCATAGCTTTTATAATTCAAGAGAAATGGCCTGGACAAAAATAAAGTATGAAAATTAATAAAGGGTAATTACTCAAAAATAAGAAGTGCAGAGTACCTGTTCTTTTACACTGCACTTTATCTTAATAAGATCTATCATCTTATGAAGTTTAAAGATTATAGCTTTTATACTTTAGGAGAAATGGCCTGGACAAAAATAAAGTATGAAAATTAACAAAGGGCAATTACTCAAAAATAAGAAATGCAGAGTACGGTTCTTATGCACTGCACTTCTTCTTAATGAGATCTATCATGCAATGAAGTTTCAAGGCCATAGCTTTTATACTTTAGGAGAAATGGCCTGGACAAAACTAAAGTATGAAAATTAACAAAGGGCAATTACTAAAAAAATAAGAATTGCAGAGTACCGGTTCTTGTGCACTGCACTTTTTCTTAATAAGATCTATTATCCTATGAAGTTTCATGTCCATAGCTTTTATACATTAGGAGAAATGGCCCGGACAAAAATAAAGTAAGAAAATTAACATTGGGTAATAACTCAAATTTTCAGAAGTGCAGAGTACCGGTTCTTGTGCACTGCCCTTCGGGTCATTATAAGAAGCATGCATACCAAGTTTGAAGTCAATCCGACTTATAATGACTGACTTATGCTCCGGACAAGCTTAAGGGGACGCCGACAATGACGCTGACACGGCCAAGAAAAGTAACCCCTATATGTCACCTTTTTCGAGGCGACACAATAAAAAAAGAATCATGCCGGCGCAGACAACGATGCCAACACCGCCGACAAAAGTATTCCCTATATGTCACCTTTTTCAAGGCGACACAATAAAAAAAGAATCATGTTTCCTGTGAAGAGAAATTTTAATTCCAGTTTCTTAATTTATTAAAAATCCTCATCAAATATAGATTTGAATACACAAAGTTGATAAATTCTAAAATGTGAGAGTCGTAAAAGTAAGGAATTATTCAAACTTATAAAGCAGAAACATTTTATGGTCTGTGACCAATAATCTGCTTCTATAACAAGGCTACACTACACTTTTATTCTTTTTTGTTCATGTTATCTTAGTTTTATACTCTGACAGGTATGTTTAACAGAAACTAATAATTAATTAATAAAGATTTTTTCATATAGTTGTCTGAAAATCCATGCACAGACCAAGCACGATAAATTATTAATTAAGAAATTATTCATTACCTGGGGATTCCAAGAAGCTCTTTGACAAGGCATGTACATGTGCTGTATTTAAATCCCTGACTCTTCTCTCCCTAACTGGTTGAGCAAGATTCATGAGGTGTACTTTCACACTGTGCCCTAAAAGCAAAGAATAACTTACAATTACCAAAGAAATATTAGTTAAAATCATTCTCTGTCATGTAACAACAATACAAAACTAGATGTATCAATGATAGTTGATGTATAACTTAATCCCTAATTGCACTTTGACACAGAACAGAAGAGAATAATGCTTAAAAAATAAAACTATAATTATGATCAAGCAACATATCTAGGCTGTCGTGCTTGTTGTACAATCTATTATAAGATAATATAGACCTTTTTACAATACGATTTTCCATAGCAATGAATGTTGCATTTCGCGCATGCGCATTCTACGTAGGGCAAAAACGAAATAACGATGTCTACAGTTTATCATACTTTAAGGCTTTAATAGATGCAATTTCATGTTTTGTCACCCAAAAAATATTAATTTTGGATGACTTAAGGCGGTAAGTACTGAAAACGTGAATTTGTTTTTTAAACAGATATAAGAAAATGTGCGGGACTAATAATTCATTGGTCAAAAACTTGGCACACACATGTCATATATTTAAGGTATCATTATACTACTTTTCCATCAGAAATTTAAATTGAAACAGCAGGGTGTTAAAGATAAAATGGTATTACCCCTGTATTACATAATATTACACAATTTGTATTGTACACTTCCATTGAATAACTGGATTGGTCAGGCGGCAAGTGTCAAACAGATTGGCACGCGAACGGTTGTTCATTCAACCAGGACGTTTAAATACCATGATAATAAGTTAATCAGTTACGCTCATTAAAATGGTAATTTATGTAACTTTTAAATATACCGATCAATGTTTATGGATTTTGAGAAGAGAAAAATTGTGTGACATGCATTATTAAAAATAAACATGTATTACGAAGAAGCAGATAAAATGTGTCTTATATCTCTTCCAAACAACTCAAGATTTTGGAAAAAAAATAATTAATTATTTAAAATTTATTTATGTGACTTGAAATTTTTCTGTTTGCATCACAGGCAAATCGGATAAAGGAAACAATCAGGTATATTGAACTCTAAAAATGCATAATCACCTGTTCTGATATTTTTTCAGAATGATAATTAATCTCTTTTTCATGTTATAAAATTTCTTTTGATTTTATATGAACTGTTTCAACAGTAAATAATTCACTTTTTATTTGCTAATAGATATATTTCCACGTCTTCTTTAAAAAAAAATGATCTCAGTGTCAGATCCGTGATCGTAAATTCTTAAACAAGTATCTTTTCCATGCCTTTTTATGGCATTCTTTGCCACAAAGCTATAAAGTCATCTTTTCTATATTTGTTAAAAGCTATCTTATATAATTTTTTACTGTTTACCTTGAACTTACTCGGAATTGTCTATGAACTTCTACTAATTATTTCTATGTAGGGCGATGCATTTTTTTGCCCTACGCAGATTGTGCATGCGTGAGAAAATTCTAATTCCGGTCAATTTTTCATAGCAACGAACCATGTCGTAAAAAGGTCTATAAACATCCTGGAAAGATTTTGAACTATATTCTACTGTTGAAATGTTTACAATTTAAGTGATAAAGATTAAATAGATGTGTAAGCAACAATTCTTATATTGAATGTGTGATTATGCCAACTTTTCAAATATAAGCAATAAATATCTTAAATTAAAAACAAACTTTCAAGCCGGACAAAACCTATCTTTGTTTTCAGGAATATTTTTATTATAAATAATACCTGAATATCAAATAGTACAGACAACTGAGTGACTTGTTTTCAAGTGTTTGTTTATGCCAATAAAAAATCATATTTGAACAACATTTTAACAGATCATATATGTAAAATATTATCAAAATCAAACAAAAACTTTTCATCAAAAAATGGTAGATGGTCACTAAAGGATCATTCCTGTAGACTAATATCTTAAAGGATTATTCCTGCAAACATATATCTAAGTCTGACCAACAGATTCAATGAAACAATTTCTTTCATATAAGACAAACTAGAAATGACAGTGTCCATGCATACAACACAGGTGCCCCCACACTACACTGTCTATTGACATGTCAGCAGGACAATATGACAGAAAGATAGACAAAAGGAAATTCTACATGACTCTCCCTACCATATGTGGTTGGGTCATAAAAACAACATCCAATTTTTCTACCGTTGACATACTGATTTTTGTACAACTACACATATGCTTCAAACTTTCACACAACACCTTTTTGTCAGGGGCACTTTCTCTACAAATTCTGTTAAAATCTACAAGAAATCCCAAGGTGCTTAACTTCAAATGTTGACAAACATTTCTGTAAAGTTTCGCGACTCTTAGTCAAACATTTATGGGCTACATGCAACAGAAGTTGAAAATTGCAATTTTATACTAAGTCAAGGACAATAGCTCTACAAATGTTGCATCAATCCATAACAAAATCCCCAGGTGCCCACTACACATGCTGACCAATTTTTCTTTAAAGTTTCATGACTCTAGGTCAAATACCTTTTCAGCGATGTGCAACACAAGTCGAAAATTGCAATTTTTTTCGTAGTTAAGGGCAATATCTCTTAAATTGCAAATTTATACTAGTCAAGGGTAATAATTCTACTCATTACTCATTTATGTAAAGTTTCATGACTCTAGGTCAACCATTTTTTATGCTACTTGCGACAAAAGTTGAAAATTGCAAATATTTACTAAGTCAAGAGCAATAACTCTAACAAAACTGAATTAGTCCACCCGAGGTGCTTAACTTCACATCCTGACCAACTCTTGTATAAATTCTAATGACTTATAATAGACTTGTTGACAATCTTACTCCTATATACCCCCCTAAAACTTAACACTTTTTCTTGGAGCTCACATATATATTACTATATTAAAATGAAATGAACTTCTTACCTTTAATTTTCTTCTCATACAGGTAATCTGTTTTCACAGGAAGTGGAGGTAAAACTTCGTTATCTGAAAATTGAATTAAAAATAATTGAACTAGAGGTAGTGGAGGACAAATAGAAACCACACATCACCACCTAATAGGTTAAAATAATTTAAAATAATTGAGAATGAATTTCAATTAAAACATTACATAACAATAAAAACATAATTATGATATCAATGCAGCTGTCCTTTTAGTGAGATGACCAATAGATAGTTTAAAAGGTTAACAAAAACAGACCGATCAGAAATTAAAAGTCACTCTCTGACTGAAGTTCCCCAAAACATAAAAATGGTTTATACTGATATATAAATAAACATGTATGTCAATAATTTGCATCAACCTCAATGTCAGTGGCAGACTAATTATATAATTATGTTATTTCTTATTATCATTTAATAATTTTGAGTAACTACTGAAAATAAGAATCCCTAAAGAAAGTCCAAAACAAACAAGAGCTGTCCGTAAGACAGCGCGCTCGACTTTTTTATTGCTTGCCAATAAAAAAAGTTTTTGCAGTAAAAGGCAATACAAGAATCTCTGTATTTTTAAAGTGAACAATGGCCATGAGCATTAAGATATTTAGTGAAGAATTATTTTACTGAATTGTGTGATACCCTTGAACACTGCAGCAAAGTTTGAAATGTTTAAGTCAAAAGAGGGCTGGTAAGATAAAATAACTAGTTGTTTGATACCCTTGAATATTACAGCAATGTTTATATGACATAATTTATGGTAAAGTGAACAAGTGGATAGGAATGAATTTTTTTAGATTTTTTAAGTTTTTTAGTGCTTGCCTATAATACAAAACATTGACAGTTAAGGGCCATAATTCAAATAAAATCTTTGACAGAATTACCTTCTCCTGGACATGTTTGGGAATCATGATTGTAAACAAGTATTCCAACTTTCAAATTAATATCTCAAACAGTTCAGTCAAAAAGTGGACTGGTACTAAAAACTTAACCAAGATTTTAAGTCGATAAAAGGCCTTAATTTTTAAAACAAATCCTTGACAGAGTTACCTTCTCTTGCGTACAGATGGGGGTAATGATGTGAAATAGCATTAAAAGTTTCAAAGCAATATCTCAAAGGGTTAAGGCAATAAGTGGATTTTACCCATATTCAATGTATTTTCTAAGTCAAAAAGGGGCATAATTCTGTCAAAAACCTTGACAGAGTTATGTCCTCTTGTCTGTTGATGAAGGTCGTGATGGTAAACAAGTATGGTCAGTTTCAAAGCAATACCTCCAATGGTTTTGAAATAAAGTGAGGTGGTACAAAAAACTTAACCAAGCTCAATACACTTTCTAAGTCAAAAAAGGGCCATAATTCTGTCAAAAACCTTGACAGAGTTATGTACTCTTGTCTGTAGATGGAGGTTATGATGGTGAACAAGTATGGTAAGTTTCAAAGCCATACTTGTAATACTTCTGAAATAAAGTGGGGTGGTACGAAAAACTTAACCAAGGTGTGACGCCAACGCCTTTTCATAGAAAAGTCGAGCTAAAAAACTGATGATGTTGCAGGCTCGGTGTGATTGAGCCTGTTCATGGACTGTACAGTTAAGTGTAAACCACCGTCCACACCCCCTAGCACCGGCTTAAGCAGAATTCAACATTTAAACATGAAATGGTAAAGTTTTGAATTTAGAAACATCTGCAGATGTGTTCATACGGCGGTTATCATTGAACCTTCAATGTGACACTTCCGTGCCATTCCATGAAAAGCCGCGTATGGCCCCTAAGTAAAAGAATGCGTGTGCTCTAAATGAGAAAACAATGGGCGGAACTCAATAAAATGGAATTTTGAAAGATATTCAGAGGTTATGAAGCCTGCATATCACAGATAAGACGTCAAAAGACTAATAATATCTGTCATATTTTGCGGTTCGGATCGGAATATCCGTCCCGAGGTGACCCGCCCATTGGGCGGTAACGAGGCTTGCCGAGTTACCGCCCATGGGCGGGTGACCGAGGGACGGATATTCCGATCCGAACCGCAAACATATGTCAGATATTTTTTCTTGCATATTCTACCATATTCCATTATATTTTATATTCTTTATCTTCATTTTCAATGAAAATTTATATCATTACAACCGTAACTACTTTCATTCAACAGCGCATGAATTACAAAATCATTCATAACGGTAAAATGACGTCATCTTTATCGTGCCATTGTACAGCACGCGACTCATCTGGAACCCCCCATGCCAGATGAAATTTCCGGCATGGGTAAAACTAACGGAAACGCCAGTCTGATATGCAAGAAAAAGTTAAAAAGCATATCCTAAGGGTGATTCAACATTATTCAAGTAGGAATATTGGAACAACCCAACTAGAAAATGCCGAAGAGTTAAAACAAGCACAACAATTATGTTATGCTGAATGATCTTTAAGGATCGGAAATATAACATCTCTGATTGAATGTACTAGGCGACTCATCCAGAGTTCTGCTTTTCTCAAAACAAGGATTATAAGAAGAAATTGGTTACCTTCTCTATCACATGCGGACATAGTACTTGTAGAACTGGATTCACTGTGTTCCATTTGTGAAGAAAATGAATCTGTAATAATAAATAAATGATTTTATTAATTACAGCAATGACAGTTAAGCATCAAATAATAATAATAAAAATAATAAAGATATGCTAATAGGCACAATTCATTCATGTGATATATCTGCAATTATTTCTCGCTTAACTATCATTTTGTGGTTAAGGCCTTAACAACAAACAGTCTTTTAATATCATTGAATAATTGTCATTTATCTGAGTTTAAGCATTTTGTGTCAAATCAAAACTAAACTATCACCATATTTATCATAAGAGACTGAATATCAAGATCATTAATACATAATAATGCACAGACAATTTAATAATGTTAAGATAATTACTACCCATATTTACAAATTATATAAAATCAAATGATTTATGTGGAAATATCAAGTGTTTCAAATCACACTTACCAAATGCATGATCTTCCACAGAAGGAACATTATCTTCTTCGTCTGTTTCTGGGACTAAAATATTATGTAATACATTGATTTTACACAAAAGAAATACAAAGTCCTTTAAAAAATCAAAATATTTGTATCAACTATACTACCATAAACCGTTTTTATTAGCGATGAAATTACTTTTAATAATCATTATGATTTATATTATTGGTCTATCACCATAAAGAAAGACAATATTCAGAAATAAAATTAAAAGCTTTTAAATATTCAGTTAAATTTGACAATGGAAAATAAGCATTTTTGAATATTACAAATATTCAATTCAAGTGAGTTAATTTTATTATAATATTCATTCACAAACTGCCAGTAATATCTTTCTACCAGTAAGTTATATTTCATAACATACCTGTGTCTGTAGAAGAGCTAGAGTCACTACTTTTGTAATGTGCCACTGTAAAGAAATCAAATTGTGATTAAAAAACATTGAATTTTCTTGTATTTGTACATGATAAACACAAATTTGTAGTCCCCATCCTAAAGAAAGTTTGAGACCAGGCACAAAATTGTGTTATTTTAAAAGATTGAGGTATGGATCTTGACTTTCAATGCTAAAGACCATGTTATGCTTTGACCCCTTTGATATTTGTGGTTACAAGGGGCAATTGGATGTGGCGCAAGACACATTGTCTCATTATAACAAACATTTGTGACAAGCTTTTTCAAATTCCTTTGATGAATGGCTTAGTAATGAACAAGACTTGTATGCGGGGTTATCCAAAAATTTGTAGACTTTCCTTGTTCCGTAAAATATATTTTATATATTGATTTGTAATTATTACACTGCTTAGAAAAATAAATTACAAATAAACAAAGAAAAATTAATGTAAGTAGCTTCTTATATAACAACAATATTCAATATTACATAAACAAGTGTCCGTGACACTCTTAGGCGCACTCCAAAACATTATTCAACGTCAATGTCATAATAATGTACAACTTGTGCTTAAACATTAATCAGTCAATGACCGTTACTGCTTCTCAAAGTAATGTCCATTACTAAATGTTTATTGCCACTTAAACACTAATGATCATGAAATTTTATTTTCCCTGTTTGCCTTCTGATTCTTTTCAAATGTTTTTGTAGGTGTCATTCCCATATAATAGAATTTTATGATTGCACGATTTTTTTATTTCCGCGTGTTTGTCATTTTCCAAAATATCAGCTTCTGGCTTTCCTAGTGATATCAACAAATATTTACGGAAATGATGTCCATAGTTTTAAAGAATTACTTAAATGTCGTCATAGAAAAAAATGCACTGTTTAGCGAGCTTTCTAAATTAATTATTAGATTTTTAGAAAAAAAATATGGTGACTTACTGCGCCGGGTGCCATGTAAGTGCTTATTTTAAAAGCAGTATAAATTCATTATTTATTGAGGTATTTATTTAAAATTTTAATGTTCCTTTCAAAAAGTGTTGATAATGTTCTATAAGGTATTCATTACAATACATGTTGGCATTCAAAAGATATCTAAAAAGTTCATGAATTTTTGGATAACCCCTCGTAAGTGTGATGGACCCACTGAAAGACACCATTTCTTTGAAAAAGAAGGGGACAAGTTTTCTTGGCGTCTCAACACCTTACTTATTGTTCTTGTGCACTGCACACATCCTCAATATTATCTATCCACCTATGAAGTTTCAAGTTGATACCTCAAATACTTTTTGAGATATGCTCCGGACAAAAATGTCGGACAGAAGGACGGAATGACAGAAGGATGGAAGGACAGAAGGTTGGACAGACAGACGTAGACTATTTCTATTTCCCCCGCCACCTTTTTAAAAACATTTTCTAAGTTCAAGAGAGGTAATTCTAATAATGTGTGTGTGTTAGAGTTGTAAACATTGTCACATATGATGTGGTTGATGACCACTTATATTTGAAGTTTGAAGTAATTAGGGCCGGGAACAAATTCAGAATTTGATGTAGATATTTCAAGTTTCATAAAATATTTTTGGTACTTTTTGCGTCACTGGATCCCGTTCATGTATTTAATTTGCCATATTTTCAGTCTACTTGATGCCATAGCAACCAGAATTCTCACGTAGGAAGAAAATAAAAAGACGCGGTAAATCTGCCCATCTGTTTCATAGAAGAATATGAATGTTAATGCATGACGACGGACCAAGGACGCCAGAGTATCCCCTTTGATACTTATAGCCCACCCTGAACCTTCGGTTCTGGTGAGCTAATAAAAAAGATATTTCTTTACATATAACAATTTTCAAATAAATTCCAAGTTAGAAAATTAAATGGAGATAAATCTGGAAAAACAGAAGCTAAGCCTTTGAAAAATAAAAGAGTTAGAGCAAAGTATTTCAATTTCCATTAAAAAAATTCCAAGTCTATGCGGGCAATAACTCTGGAAAAGTTCATGTTAGAGTTATAATTTTGTCAAACATCATGTGGTTGGTGATAAGTAAATTGTATACAAAGTTTGAAGAAGACATCTTAATAAAAATAGAAGTTATAGTAAAAATAACATTTTTAATGAATATCTAAGTTCATGGGGAGATAATTCTTAAAATATTGCTTAGCTTGATGAACCTTGTCACATATGATGCGATTGATGAAATGGAACATATATTTGAAGTTTGAATGTGTCATTCTTTAAAGCAGCATGCCTCCAGATTCATGCTATTTTTCATGAAAATTTGTAAATGTATTTAACAGTATGATATCGTGAAGTAACCAAATGAATGCAATTTAATCAATGGCACTTACAGCCCATGTAAATTACCATAAAGAGGTCAAAATATTCAAAAATAGCCCTAACTGCCTTAGTAACGAGAAAATATAGTTATAAATACAGAAAAATCGGTCATAACATGTAAATTATTACTAGAATTTTTAATCTTTATACTTTTCCTAAAATCTTAGTACATTTTTCCAAGCTTTGATTTATTGAAATATATTCGCTCATCTGGAGGTGTGCAGCTTTAAGAAATGAGAAGTAACAGAAGTTAGTGTAGAAAATAACATTTTGTAAGGAAAAATTTAAGTTCATTGGGAGATAGATCTGAAAATACTGGTGCTAGAATAATGAACCTTGTCACAAACGATGTGATTGATGATAAGGAACATACATTTGGAATTTGATACTTTAAGACATAAATAAGTAAGAGTAAAAATTGTTCTAAGTTCATGGGATAATTGAAAATATTGGTTCGAGACTTGTGAACCTTGTCACATGACAATGATGTTGTTAATGATAAGGAACATATATTTGAAGTTTGAAGTTGACCCCTTAAGAAATAAAGAAGTAAGAGTTAAAAATTAATATCTTTAAGGAAAATTCAAGGAAAGATAATTTTGAAAATATTGCTTCTAGAGTTATGAACCTTGTCACAATAATATGTGGTTGATAATGAGGAACATATATATTTGCTATTTTGCTGATTACATTTTATCCTCTTGCAAGGGTATAGCAGTTCAAGTAATTCATGTCATGTCTCTATAGGGGAGTTGGTTATAACTAGGTGGTCACCTCCAACTAATCTATCAAATTGTTCTCAAAATTATTAAACCAAAATAATAATAATCCTATGCTTTTTAAATATTGAATAAGCACTTACTGTAATCCCTTGTTTTCTTGCAGAAGAGTGATCTTGTTGTTTGGAATTTCTTCAGCTTCTTACTCAAAATACTCTTTGCAACAAATCTATTCAGAAAAAAACTTTTCCTTGTTCCGTCTTCAAATGAAACCTGAATAAAAATGAAATTTGAATAATCATCGACTTGACAGGCTTTGCACGGTAACAATTTAAGGCTTATTTAAATCATATTTCTAAATTCCCTTTTTGTATAGGTTAAAGTTGATTAGTAAATATCTACAAAATGAATTGGTCGCGCGGCTTTCAATGTAAATACGTATGTACTATAGTAAACTCTGACCTGCTTATTGTTTTTTTTTATTATAAACAGTTGATTTACTAGACTGATTACCAGATTTGCCAATTCATCAAAGTAAAAGTGTTATAATTCATTTGAAGTACTACAATCATTTTTGACAAAAATAATTTCAAACTATAAAAATACATGATAGTATTCCTGTATTTGAAAGTAATTAAAATATGTCCTTCAAATGTGCATATTTCTGCTTCCAAAACAGAGTCAATAGCTAAAAAGTTTCAAGATTCAAGTGGAAATATTTTACATATTACATTATATTCACGAACTGCATTTTTCAATTTTAACAAACAAATTCACAATTTTTCTCTGCCTTGATAACAAATATCAGGGTATTAGGATATACCACTTTTTGGGTAATATATACCATGGAAAGCCATGGAAATAAGTTTAATTACTAAATATAAAATTCAATAATTCAAATTTTTTCAAGTTAATTAGCTTGCGTTAAACAAAATAATGCACATTTGTTTCAACAACATTTACACTGACATTTTTCAAACAAGAACTCAAAAAACTAACCTCAAATTTATAAAGATGGACCAAACACCCATCCAATAAATTATAGATTGACAAACCCACACGTTTAAATGAAACAAAACCCACACCTTTTATTTCATAAAGTTGACAAAACCCTACACTTTATTAATAATAATAGTCTACTTTACCGGTTAGAACCCCAGCAACATTCTGATTTCAATTTTACCAGTGAATGAATGACATGAATGAACTTAAATCTTTTGAGTTCTAAGTTTGTCTATTTCACAGTAATGTGTTAAGTTTCCCTGCCTAGTAAGGAAATTATGTTTATACAACCTTGTCATATTATTACGATGTGGGATTTTAAAGTAAATCCTATAAGGAATGAAGAAGTTGGAGTAAAAAATACCAATTTCTCGAAAAAAATCTAAGTTCAAGGGGGACATAATTCTGGAAATAGTCTTGCTAGAGTATTTAACCTTCTCAAAAATGTTGAGTGATAATAAGAAACATATATATGAAGTTTGAAGTAGATACATTAGGAAATAAAGAAGTTATTTAAAAAAGACAACATTTTTTTTTCATAAAAAATTCTAAGTTCCAGGGAGGTAATACTGATAATTTTTGTGCTAGAGTTGTAAACCTTGTCACATATGATGTGGTTGATGACCAGAAACTTATATTTAAAGCTTGAAGTAAACACCTTAAGAAATAAAGAACTTATAGTGAAAAAGCTGAAAAATTTAAATCAGAAATCTTGAAATCCAGGCTATTTGTTGCCATAGCAACCAGAATTTTCAACATAGGCGTTATCGCGGGATCCAGTTTTGATGACGGACGGACTGACAGACTGACAGACAGACGGACAGACGGACGGAGGGTAAACCTAAAGTCCCCTCCGGTTAAACCGGTAGGGGACTAATTATCGGCACCCCACTTTTTGTCAGTAATTGATGTAAACAGATAATGAAAAGAATAGCAATTAAATTAATCGAGCGGTATATTATCCGAGCATGATAAACAGAAATGTCTTCATACTTATTTTATAGTACGGAACAGTCTTTTACATCATCTAGGTACATGGAATGTTGCACGTTCTGATAAATAGAAGTTTCGACTGATATGTAAGAGTGAGGATTAAATGACATAATATAAGCTCACTATATAGGTTGAGCACTAACTTCAAGTTCTGAAGAAGCTACTTCATGAAAAAAGTCCTTAAAACCTTTTTTTCTTACTCCAGTATTATCCATATAAGAAACTACATTATCAGATTGCATTTGTTGTTTAATTGTTTTTCATCACTGTACTTTAATATCTATATAATTAAAATAATATAGGCTAAATGATACCACTGGCATGGTGCAATTTTTATAAGACATAAGAGTCAAATATTTTCTGTGGTTGAAATTATATTCTGTTTTAATGAAAAGGATCCTTTCCCCCCCCCTTAAATTATAGTAATTATGGGTAAAAAGCTTAATAATACATGTATATACAGCTATTAATTTACAGGGGGAGATCACTGATAAATTAATATCACTGATAACCTAATAAAGTTAGAAATGCATATTAAAGCTACTTGCCTCCAGATGAGTCAAAAGATGTAAGGAAAAAGTAAAAAGTTTCAAGATTCAAGTAATATTTTACATATTATGTGCCATTAATGACTGATTTTTCAATTTTTACAACTATTAATTTACTCATATTTCTACTGCCTGACTAACACAGTAAAGGCTATTTATGCATATTTTGACCACTTTTTGGTAATTTACGTGGATTGTAAGTGCCATTGATTATGTGTTAATTGACTTCACAATATTACACATTCAAATACATTTTCAAAATTTCCATAAAAATTAGCAATTGAATCTGGAGGCTTGCTGCTTTAAAAACATAAATATATTATATTGTTTCAATAATTCATTGACTGACTGACATGTTTCCAAACATTTAGATTACTCTAAAAAAATAACTTTTAAAATAATAAAAGGCCATGGTATCCAAATATCTACACTAGGTATCATTCCAGCATATAAATTATGATTGTCAGACCCGATTCTTTTTTATTCGTTTAAATAAATGCAAAGACAATCCTGACATTATTTCCTGGTTTAAAATAAACAAATGTGAATGAAAAAAAGTTGCAATACTACTGGTAGTACTACTACATAATTTTAGTGTTTTACTTGTTAGTTACCCTAGCCCAGATGAATTACAGAAAAGATTTTCAATTGTGAAAAAAATTCTTTTTGAACTGAAATATCTTTCATATAAAAATGTAAACTTCATCTTTCTGGAAAGGAATTAGCTGTATGTCAATGCTGCAATTGAGATTTACTTCAAGATAAATTAAATAAAACAGATTCTAAATATGTAAGTGTTTCTTACCAAAACGGATCCTGCTTCTGATGGCTTGAGACCCTTGACCTCCTTTGAAGACTTTCCTTCATACAAAAATAACTTTGATGAAACAACGCTCAAGTACCACATCTTCTTTAATTCGTCGTGCAATTTAAAAACAATGTGTAACGCAGGGGGTCTGAAGTGTAATCAGACTGCGGAAGCCGCGTTGACCCTTTACATACACGGCGAATGTGATGGACTCGTTCATTTTCCCGTAGGTAAATCAAGTTACCGAAACATCTAGAACATTTATTATTACCTTTAAAACAGAGTTTTGTCACTAAGATAAGAATTAGATTATAAGACAAATAATTTCCTTCGTTTTTTGCGAAAAAGCAATGCGTCAACTTAATGTTTATAAATGTCCTGTTCGCAATAAAACCTAGCTTACCCATAGTCCCATAGTGCACTCTTCCTTCTAATTACGTCATGCAATGCCACCGTTCATTAATTAATTTTCACGGCGTCTTTAATGAGAGAAAGTTAAATACGAAAAGATGCTTTCTTTAAGCTTGATCATATTTGTTTTGGCGAGTAATTCATTAGTTGCGGATGCAGGTCGTCCAGATCAAGAAGTGGTGAGTACTATTGTAATTTTTTTCATATCTGTTGTAAAAAAAACAGTTAGTTTTATTTTCTGTTTTCAAAGCTATATTTAGCTAAACTTAGTTATGGGTCATGATCGAAAAAACTGCTAACTTAGTTTTCAAAATTCAAAATAACTAAAGCAGAAAACGGGGGGATTTTTGAATTTGATGCATGATACTTTATAATCTGTATAATGCTAAATTAAAGTCAAGTTTATACTTTAAGAGGAAGTGAGAGAGAATGTTAAAGAATGATGTTATTAAGAAAAGTTATTTTAATAATAATAATGTTGGTTTTATTACCTATATTCAATTTACTTTTTTATCAAGTTTTATTAAAGGGTGATTGTGTTGATTTTGCTGTTAGTTTAATATTGCCCCTGGGCTATTGACAAATAAAATTAATTTGCATAATAGTTTAAGTTGGCTATCACACTTAAACTCCCCTTATCTGTGGCAAGATCTCAATTCTGTATATTGTTTTAGGTATGTATGTATTTATGTAATCTAGACTTAACGAGGGTCCATCATCATAGGCCCTTCCAGGTCATGGGGGGGGGGTCCAGTTATATTGTAAATCTTGTAGCATATTATGTGTAACTTACCAAGAACTATCAGTTTTATTATCTTTTATTAGTTTTAATATTAATAATTAAAATTCATTTTGCATATTTATGTTTCATATATATTTTAAAATTGCTCTGTTTGACAAAGTTTAAATTATTTCATTAAAAAAATCATGCACACACAAAAAAACATTAGCTATTATAATAAGTTTAAATTTAAAACTTTATGATGACTTATTAAATTGAAATAGACTTTTACAATTCCATTTTTTCTTATGCAAATAAATTAAATTTCTATGGATGAACCTCTATACTTCCACCAGTACCAGCCCATGTATCATTGAAAAATAGTACAAATATAGAAATGTAGAACATAAAGTTGGTAAATTTATTTAAATGTCCAAATTATCGTTCATGTTCCACTATAATTAAGACAGTAACGGCAACAAGCTAAGTTTGTTACACAGTGATCTAGAACATTCTAGTAACAGTTTATACTGTCTTACATTTTATAATCATAGATTCAGGAAATTTAAAGTTACTTTTTGTTTATAGGAATCAGAGTATGCTAGCAGTATTGAGTGTTATTCCTTGCAATCCCTATCTGATGTGTCTATGGAATCTGATGGTCTTGTTATAGAATCTGATGCATCAGACATTGATGATCTTGGCTGTTCCTTAATGGATATTTCGGAAACTGATGAATCTGAAGTTCTATGTCAATCAACAAACAATGACTTTCATCCAACTGTGACAAGTACACCTCAGAGAAGTGTCAGCTTTCAGAACATTGAAAAAGTCTATGCAACCCCAAAACCAGTTTCAGCAAAATGTCTTTTAATCAGTAAGTAATTATATAACTATTCATGTATAACATCTATTTCAATGTACTGGCTTTACATGTTTGATTTTCAGCTGTAATTAGCATGATGTTTATAGGATTATATAGATATTATTTCATGGCATACAGCAAAATAGGTTCAAGGATATTTCCCCCCACCCTCCTCTCTCTACATATTTGCCCTTTTATATGTTTTGAAAGACTGTGGATTTTCCACCCTCGGAATTTTGATGGGATGACATTTGCCTCCAGTCCATCACCCCACTCCCTGTATGTGTTAAAAAAGGGAGAACATAAAAAATGTGTTGTTTGAATATTTTATGCAGTTTGTTCCGTTTTCTTAAAATCTAACATATCTGTTTAAATATCACATTAATTATTGTAAACTATTAATAAATTTGCACTTTATTCGGACATGATCTTTATCATGTGTAATAATCATCCCTTTACTCCATATGCATTTAACAATGGACCTATATCAATATAATGTCACCATATAGGTAATTTTGGGAAAATTCAAAATCTTTATAATACTAGTGTTACAAAAATCTTTATTTCTCAATAAAGAGGATGATGATGTCTGTTTTCCATACAGATTTTTACACTTTAAAGCATCATTCATTATTTGCATTAGCTCAGTCACTTTTCAGATGGTTTTAAAGCAGCATGCCTCCAATTCATGCTAATTTTCATGAAAATTTTGAAAATGGAATTAAAAGTAAAATATTGTGAAATGAACAAAGAAAGTAATTTACACATTGCAAACTGCAATTACAATTCACATTGATTACCAAAAAAGAGGTCATAAATACCTCTTACTGCGTTAGTAACGCAGTAGAATTAAAGTAATTGATATTGTAAAATCAGTCCTTAAACGCACATAAGATGTAAAAAATCAATTAAATATTGAATCTTGTTACTTTTCTAAAGATCTTAATACATTTTTTTAAAAATTGAATTTCTTGAAATAATTTGGCTCATCTGGAGGTGTGCAGCTTGAACGTAAACTCTTCTGCATCTTTAGAAATTTCAAAATGATTTATCAAAAATTAATAAAATTCTGTTAGGAATTACCAATGTGAATTTTGGTTAGTTTTAATTAATTTGATAAATTATTTGACCAATTAAATTTCAACTGACAGGAAACTTTGTATCAGCAAAGTGCCATTGACATAACTTTGTCTTATGTAAAAAATCAAAAAAAATGTAAAAACAATTAACAATAGATCTTATCAGCTTATAAAACACTTTATATCATAGTTATGGTCATAAAACAGTGCCACCAATCTTCCTTGATTGGACCATGTTTTGACAGCTGTGCAATTCTGAATAAACAGTGTGCCACTCTGCTGACCCTCAACTAATTTGCATAAATGACCCCCAACTAATTTGCATAAATGCACAAAGGGCAGGGTGACTTACACCATACAGTTTTTAATATAATATGATTATGTAATAATTACAAGTTTTATGCTGTAAATTATAATGTAATTTCAGAAAAATAATTATCTATGTTTGGGAAATTATTCTGGTATATCTACTTCCTACACACAATGTTATCCTACCTGTAATATCAAAAATTAAACCTTTTTGTGACAATTGTTAATATAAAGAACATTAAAAATTTTAATGAAATTGTAAAATGGTTGAAAATTTAATTTCAAACGATTAAGTGAATTTTCTTGAGTGAAGGGTAAAAAAATGATGGGAACTGGAGAAAAACCCATTTTGTGCAAAAAACGAGTGGTCGCTCGTGTTGTGATGTTCTGAAAGACATAGATATTTATGGAATGACATTAGCATTATTAGAATTAAGTTGATCATCTCTGTGACTCCCATTTTCTAATATTTTCACTGGTCAGTATGTGAGAGGTTTACAGCTGGCTTAGTGTAAAATTTTGGCTCTGCTAAGCTGCAAGTTTGTACCTGTAATAATGAATAAACCCTTTCTTTCATGAGCATATTGTGAAAAATGGCCGTTTTCATTGAAAAGCCTCCTGTTACAAGTACTATGTAAAAAACATCAGTTTTTTTCACCTTAAACGGTAAAATAATGAAACGGTAAAATAATGATAGAAAAATAGAAAATCATGTAACTGTGTTATGTACTTCATTTGGTGTAATTTCCCTGGTGAGAGCTAAATCCGTAACGTACCGGAAAACGGTGTTTAGCTTGGTTTTCGAAAAGGTCAATAGCACAGTGAGACTCAAACCTTAAGTGATTTTTATGTTATATGAAGGGTGTCATGGTTTGATTCCTACTGTTGCAATTATTTTAGACCTACTATTTCCTTATTTTTGCAGTATATTTTAATGAAAATGCTCAAGTGTTTGCAAAATGTCCAGACAGATGATTAAACCAACTTAGAAACACTGTTTTGTCAGGATTTGTATTGTGTTTACGGCAATGAAATGTTATTTATTGATTTTAAACCTAATGGATTTCAAATATTATAATATTATAACATAATATTTAAAAAGAGTATATAGACAATACCAAAATAAGTGCAAAACAATTTTAAAACAAAACAAACAACATAAAAAGTAATCATAGATTCAACAATGTAGAAAATATAAGTATATTTTTTTCATAGACCCAAATTAAATTTAATCACTACTTATTGCATATATCTCCCGAAACTTACAGAAAATCTATCAGAGGTATATACTATATATATATTGTGTGTGCATTGACTGCATTCTCAGTATGCAAGAGACAGGTTTTGATGATATCAAACAATATGCACTTAAAATATCAGGAACAAAGTGGTTGGTATTCTTGAGAGGTTCTGGAAGTTGTTTTTTTTGGTCCATGAACATAAACTATATAATTTATATGTTCCCACTCATTCAAAATCATCAACTACAGTTGGTCTGCAAATTCTATGCAGACATATTCCTTCTAAGTATATATATAACTAAACATGATAAAAAAGTATAAGCCCGAGGCTCTGATGTACAGAAGCATGTTGATATCATATTATGTGATGAGCAATGACCATTTCTTTTTTGCTTGTTGATTGTCTTTATTAACCCATTACTTCATGAGCATTTTGTGAAAAATGGCTGTTTTCATTGAAAAGTCTCCCGTTACAAGTTCAAATTGCTATAATACTATAACAACTGCTTCAACACTAATCCCCAGCAAACAAAAGACGTTGTACCAACGTTGTACTGACGTTAGACCCTGACGTTGGGTAAACGTTGGCAGAAGGTTGGATTTGAAAGTTTTTTAGACGTCAGAAACCGACGTCTATACAACGTCATAAAATGACCTTTATCCAACCTTTTCTGACCATAATCCAACCGTTTCTGACCATTATCTGACCATAATCCAACCTTTTCTGACCATTATTTGGACATAATCAAACCTTTTTCTGACCATAATCCAACCTTTTCTGACCATTATCTGACAATATGCCAACCTAATCTGACCAAATTTTCTAACCATGATTTAACCTCATTCAAAACTTTTGGAATATGATTTTTTTTCATTTTAAAGCTCTTTAATAGGGTTAAAAATAAGCATTCTTATGATTTTAGCAATTTATTTTATACTCGGAATCACAAGTACAAAACAAGAAATGTGGTACATGTACTATATAACAAATGCAAGATTTACATAATATTTTTTGAAACTATTTAACTTGACGGTGTACTTTAATAACGCTTCACATGTTAAACAAAATCCTTCTTGAATATTAACACTGACATTTTATATAGCAAACATCCATGCATGTGTTTTTTCTTATATCACCACTGAACTGATCACTCTGAGTTTGGGATTTTTCAATCATCTATCCAACTCACTAAATGTATATTTGTCTTTGTATTTTATAACTGAATCTAGATCTGAATGTTAAATGGAACAATATTCTGAATATTTTGTTATAACTATAAATAGCAATGTTCATGTATCTTCATTAGTATTCTAGCTTCTTTCGTCCTCCTCCACTATGTCGATCTGGGGCATACTTTAAGCGTATCATTACCGTCTCCAACCTGAGATCTCATCACACTTTCTGAAATTAAAAAAAATAAAATAATCAGTTACAAGTGCAAGAAATAAATCACTTTTACATATTATAATCAAACGAAATTCTAACAAAACTCTCCAACTACTTAAAAAGATTCATGCACTTATTATTTTTAATTTAGTTTAAACCATGTAGTTTCGTGTACCTACTGTATATATCTATTAATTAATTTTGATAAAAATGGCTTCGTGAAGAATTTCATTATAAAATCAAGGGTAATAAGAAATATACCTGTCACAAAATCTTGGTAGGTTTTCAGTTTTCTTTTCCTCTAAATATTTTCATCTTCCTCATGAACTTTTGACACATGTTGAATTATCATAATTTTCACAATCTGAAAGACGAAGTATAATCGTTTTAGAATTTAACCATGTGGTGAAAGGATGTTTGTCTAATACAATAGGCAAAATCAAATTACTATTAATATTAGTTAACTCATAAGCGCATGAAAAACTGATATAACAAATACCAAATTAATTCTACTCCCGCAAAAATTGATATTGTTATTTTTTATATTCAAAGTACTTTGTACAAATGCTCATACAACATCAAAGAAATTCACATGTTACTGTCATTTTTATAGATATCATCTCTGCCCAGCATGATATGGTCTGCTAAGTGTATATAGGACAGACTGGCTTAGTGTAAAAACATTTTATGATACGAGCATACAACTTGTTGATAAGCAGGCTAATTAACAAACTATTACTTTTATTGATTTATAACTATGATAATGTGTTTTCTGATTGATAATATGTTGTTTGATTACATTAATAAAAAGATAGCTAGTCAAATACAATGTGCTTTCAGATATATCTTACAAAAGTCGTATCATTTACATGTATCAAATGCCATGAATCATTATCATAATATAAGAAACACATGGTATGCTTACAGTATGGGTAAAGTACTACAATTAACAACGAGTAGTTTAACAACTACACAGATATCAAAATCAAACTGCATCTGATACATGTGTAAATGACTGGCCCCTCATATAAGTGAAATTCATGTTGATAAGAAATAAGAGGAAAATTTTATTTACCAGCATTTGAATAATAAGAGTCTTACGTACTGCATTTAACTTTTTATTGATTTCAATTGCTAGGATATTTCCTACCATGATTGTGCATTTATTTGGCATGGCGATATAGTGTGGGTAAAATGATCCGATTATACAGACTGTTCTATAGCAAATGATAAAGTGTTCTTACGTGGAAACAAAAATATTTATTCTCGCGGAAATCACGTGACATTAAGTTTTACCAGTCAAACATTTCAATGATCAAATAAACCATCGAATCCCTGCAAACATGCGGTAAATTAGCATTGAAAAACAATATTATAATGTTTGCCTACCTTTTTCTTTTGTTTGGAATACACAACTTTTGTCTGTCAAACCCGTCGTTTTTTTGTCCGCCAATACAATTGAATTTCAAAATCCGATAAGTCGCAAAATTCGAATTTTTACTAAATTATTTACCACTATAAAAAGAAGCCCTAAAAAATGATCAAACTTGGCACAAATGTTGACTGGACCATTGCCCTTGCAACAACATGCTCAGGCTTAAATTTTCTGTTACCATGGCAACGACTTGGCACAAATGTTTGACTGGACCATTGCCCTTGCAACCAAACATGCTCAGGCTTTAAATTTTCTGTTACCAGGGGACATCTCAAAATTGCCAAAAATCACTATTTTGCGTTGATTTTTTCCATCAAAATTGATTTCAAAGTGCTGCAACTTCTCAATGGATTGAGATAGAGTCAAATGCTTTTCAGCGTTGGTTACACGTTACCTTATGATCAATCTGGGGTCATTTATAGCCTCTCACAAGTCACAAATTTTCTTGGGACTCCGCCCCCCTTCAAACCCCCCAAACAGAAGGGGGATGTGCCCCTGATGTATCTTTTGGTTGGGGGGGCCGCGCCGAAAAACAGGTCACTTTTTTTAACAACATTTCTCAAACAAAAACAAGTGTTGGGGGCCTAAATAAGGCATTTTTTCACCATTTGAGACAACAAAAAAAGGGGGGGGGTGAAAAAGGCGTTAAAAGGCGTGTATATAACGTAATGGGTTAAATGAAACAAGATTTGATAGAATTTACAGTTTGATATGGACTCAAATTCATTTTTTTTATATCTTTTCAGAAGAGTCATTTGCATCTGGAAGCAAGTTGCTTCAAAGAATGACTGCCAGAAAAAACATTATGAGATCTCTTTTGTTTGAATGTTCATGTGGGGATAATTGTATTGAAAAGATGGATTTTGAAACAATAAAAGTATTGAGATATGGATATTGGTCTAAGAATCAGAAGCAGAGAGCTCAATTCTTAATTTTAGGGCTTTGCAAAAAAATTAAAAAAAATTTTTGATTGGGAAAAAGATTTTCAAGGGGTGCAAAAAGCATTTTGACAAATTTTTCAAATCAGTAAAAAACAGAAAATCTAAAGTGCAGTAAACTTTCATA